>NW_028276155.1:3717500-3982500 GCF_052056855.1 Sturnus vulgaris | reverse complement strand
GGAAGGGATTTAATAATAGCCCTGGGAATTCAAATAAAGCCCTGTGAAGGACCAGTTAAAATTTACTCTTTAACTGAAGATAATCAGGAAATTAGTGATACGGTGTGGTATTCCGGAGAAGTGGGAAAGTTAAACATTCAGCCCCTAAGCACTGAAATACAGAATCCAGAAATCCCCATTCGAGTAAAACAATATCCAATATCACTGAGAGTCGGAGGGGATTGAAAGCAATAATTGAGAATTTGAAGCACCAGGGGATATCAGAACCTTGCATGTCAGCACATAACAGCCCCATTGTGCCGGTAAAGAAGCCTGATGGCAGTTACCGACCAGTTCAGGATCTCAGGGCAGTCAATCAAAGCACCTTTACTCGTTTTCCAGTAGTGGCCAATCCATGTACTTTACTAAGCCACTTGGCCCCTCATTATACTTGGTATAGTGCAGTGGATTTAAAAGATGCTTTTTGGACTTGCCCTCTGGATGAGAGTAGCCGGGACTGTTTTGCCTTTGAGTGGGAGGGCCCAGACACAGGCAGAAGAGAACAGCTTAGGTGGACGGTAATACCCCAAGGTTTCACTGAGTCACCAAACCTTTTTGGGAGAGCATTAGAAGATCTCTTGAAGTCCTTTGAGTTACCTAGAGGGATTAAGTTGTTACAGTATGTAGATGATTTGTTATTAGCTGGAGAAACTGAAGAAGACACTAAGAAGGGGACTATACAGCTTTTAAATTTTTTAGGAGAAAATGGGTTAAAAATATCCAGGTCAAAGTTACAATTTGTGGAGTCAGAAGTACGTTATTTAGGTCACTGGATCAGTAAGGGAAGGAAAAAACTAGACCCCCTGAAAGGGTTTCAGGAATATTGAATATGGGATCCCCAAAGTCTAAAAGAGAAATAAGACAGTTTTTGGGTCTTCTGGGTTATTGCAGACAGTGGATAGGGGATTTAGTGGGAAAGTAAAATTCCTATATGAAAAATTGACTACAAATCACTTGAAATGGAATGAAAAGGATCAGGAAAATTTTAAGCAAGTTAAAGAGGCCCTGCTGCAAGCTCCTGTCTTAAGCCTTCCTGATTTAGACAGGCCATTTTAATTATTTCTTAATACAACCTATCAAACCGCTTATGGAGTATTGACTCGGGATTGGGCAGGAAGCAGAAAACCAGTGGGATATTATTCCAAGTTACTTGATCCAGTTCCAAGGGCTGGCCAACATGTTTACAAGCTCTGGTAGCAACAGCATTGTTAGTAGAAGAGGCCCAAAAAATAACTTTTGGGGCACTACTGGTAGTATACACTCCCCATAACATTAGAGGAGTTCTTGCTCAAAAGGCTGAAAAATTGTTAACAGATAGTTGAATATTAAAGTATGAGGCTATTTTAATAACCTCTCCAGAATTAGAATTAAGAGTGACAAATGTACAAAGCCCAGCGCAGTTTCTGTACAGGGACCCAGGGGAAAAATTAATACATGATTGCATAGAAGTCATAGAATTACAAACAAAAATATGTCCAGATTTAAGGGAAGAGGAACTGCGAACAGGAGAAAAATTATTTATTGATGGATCATCTCGAGTGGTAAATGGGAAAAGAAAATCTGGATATGCCATAATTAGTGGAGAAAAATTAGAAGTAAAAGAATCTGGTCCTCTTAACTCATCCTGGTCAGCACAAGCCTGTGGACTTTATGCATTACTCCGTGCATTGTTGCTATTAAAAGATCAAGAGGGAACCATATACACGGACTCAAAGTATGCTTATGGGATTGTGCATACCTTTGGAAAAATCTGGAAAGAAAGGGGATTTGTAAACACTCAAGGGAAAGGATTAATACACCAAAGATTAGTCAGTGAAATACTTGAGGCTTTAAAAGGTCCAAAAAAGATAGCAGTTGTACACGTAAAAGGACACCAGAGGAGGAGAGACATTAAAACAAGAGGAAACAATTTGGCCGATGATGAAGCAAAAAGAGCTGCCCTAAGGGAAAACACCAGTGTAATTATGACTTTTAAAGAGACAGAAGCACAAACTGAAACACCATACTTTCCTTTAACAGAGATAGAAACTATAAAGAAATTAGGGGCAACCATGAAGGAAGAAGAATGTATTCTACCTGATGGTAGAAAAGTAGTCCCAAAACCTATAGCCCAACAGATCCTGGACAATTTACATCGAAGAACTCACTGGGACACAAGAACACTTTGTGACTGCTTTTTAAAATTTTATGGGTGTATAGGAATATTTGAAATTGGAAAACAAATCACAAAAGGATGTCTCATGTCAGAAAGTGAACAAAAAAGTGTTGAGGAGTCCTCCCTCTGGAGGCCCTCAGACAGCCTATCAGCCATTCAAAAAGATCCAAGTTGACTTTACTGAATTACCTAAAGTAGGCAGGTGGAAATATCTGCTGGTTATAGTAGATCAGTTGACTCAGTGGGTAGAAGCATTTCCTGCCATTTGAGCCACAGCTCAAACAGTAGCTAAAATTTTATTGGAGCATATTATTCCACGATTTGGAATAGTACAAGTTATTGATTCAGATCAGGGCACTCATTTTACCTCAAAATAATTAACAATTTGAGCCAAGCACTAGGAATTACCTGGGAATATCATACCCCATGGCATCCCAAAAGCTTGGGACGAGTTGAAAGGATGAACCAAACTATTAAACAACAACTAACTAAATTAATGATAGAAACTAAATTACCATGGACCAGATGCCTTCCCTTAGCCCTGTTAATATAAGAACCAAGCCCCACTCTGAAACTGGGATCTCACCATATGAGATGTTATATGGATTGCCTTACCCCCAAGGCATGACAATGGATCCCTCACTAGTTGGGGACAAAACCATTCAGGGGGATTTACAACCATCACAAACAATTTGAGGGAATTAAGAGAGAAAGGCATTTCAGCTCAAACCACTCCTCTCGATTTTCCAGTACATTCTATCCGACCAGGACAGTATGTGTTGATAAAATACTGGAGAGGAGGAAGTTTAGAACCTCGATGGGAGGGACCATTTCTGGTTCTTTTAACCACAGAAGCAGCAGTCCAAACGGCAGAAAAAGGCTGGACTCATGCTTCACGAGTAAAAAAACAGATACAAAATAAAGATTGGAAAATTATTTCAGCACTAGGAGATCTAAAAACCAAATTAAAAATGGGAATTTAAAAGTTGATTAAATTTCCATCCAGATTCAAAAATATAGAGAAATTGAAGTAAATTCATGATTAGGTGGAAAGGAGTGCTTGGTGCCAAAAAGCTGTAAGAAATTGACATAAAATCATTGTACCTTGGGACAAAAGGGGGAGATATAATACCTAACGGGAAAGATATTATTGTATGGTGTTACTGCTTGAAATATCAATTAAAGATGTTTTGAGAAGTACATGGTTGTCATTTAGACATCCTGCATTGGCTGCCAACTGCAACCTCATTGAGTTTGGAGGCTGAACAGCGCCCATGGGAAAGAATCAGACGCCTCCTTGATCAGTGGGAAAAGCCCAGGTGGATTGAAAAGCTTCTCAGGAGCTTCTGACTGCCAACATTAACTGATTTATTTGAGGAGCTGCAACTCCAGAAAAAGAGATTGGTAACACCTATTATTGAGGAGGCCCAACAACAATTAACACATTGGGAATGTAATAATCATGGCTTAGAATGCCGCCCTTGGGTTTGTATTGTTTGTACCTGTTGTTTTAATTCGTGCTGGAGGGTAAATAGGGCAAAAGAAAAAGAGAGGCAATTGATTTGTTGAAGTTGTTTAGATTGTGTACCTGGACAGCTGACAATAGAAAGATTTTTTAGTGACTTTTATGGAAAACCATTGAGACAAGAAAGTGGGACCTTTTTTGCAGCAATTCAACTAATAGAGAACCAAGACCAACTACTCCTCACCATATTGGCTTTTGTACAGGCTAAAGAACAAACAATTCATAATATTATAGACCAGTGTATTATAAATGACAATTGTTGTGGAGAAGAAATCTATGTGCCATGTCATAGATTTTTTTCAGCAGCTGAGTGTATCTTTTGGTGGTGACAAATATTTAACTACCAACCCCGATTTCATAGCAGAAAAAGACCAGTAAAACGAACTGTTTAACTAAAGCAGTGTGAAAATAAATTTTGTTGTAGTTGGCATATCTCTAGAGCTTTAGTGGATTAGGAAAAATAGCTGATCAATCTAGGGAAAGAGACAGGGCAGTGCTGCAGAACTACAAATAATTGATGCCATCTTTGGAAAAGAAAAAGTTAAAATGGCTGATATGAGCTTTATGAGGCCAAGGATGCCAAAAAGATACAAATCCCAGGATGAAAGCTTTGCTACCGAGAAGATTGACATCTCGGCCCTTGGTTGCAGCCCAAGGGGCCTTGAGACAGGTAGAAAGTTAAAATTCCTGAGGATTCTTTTCATGGTGCTTACAATAATACCCCTGGCAACTGGCCAAAACCATAAGACTGCATGGAGCAAAGAAGAACAAGCCATGCAGGAACAAATTCTAACACAACAAGCAGCACAAGAGCCAGCAGTAAAGAAACGAACCATTCCTGATCCCTGTGACAAATGCAATCATTCCATGTGGGTCAAGGATAAGATGGAATCAGTTTTTGTGGCACAGCCACATGTTAGTGCTGCCTGTTACAATTGTAGCAGTTTCTTAGAAATTTGTGTGAAAAGTCCAAAATAATTTGGGATTCAATGAGTGAGCTCATTATCATAACAATGATCAACTTTGTCCCAGATATGAAAATTTCTTGTGTTTTGAAAAGGATAAAAAAGGAAAAGAGCCAAAGAGAAAATTAATTGGAAAACAAAAAGAAACAATGAAGGATAAGAAAAAGATCAGAGGGAAAGAGTTAGAGGAGCTGGATGAGCTGTATAAAAAATTAAAACACCACTATAGTGACTGGGATTTGCCAACTTCAAATAAAAATCTGTTTATATATCTGATGCAAGAAATTGCCACAGAATTGGGATTATCTAAATATTTTGTTTGTGGAGGACTTAGAATGGCTGAAAGATGGCCATGGAGAGGTGAGGGTTTAGCTCCAGAACAATTTTTAAAATGGAATCATACTCAAATTTCTAAGACATTAAAGCAGCCTCAGGGTTGGGTTCTGAGTCATCAAGTCATTGGGACAGTTTGTATAACTCAGGAAGGGAGAAAATACACTGAAGTGGTGGGATGTACTCCTTGCCTATCTACTTTAGTAGCAAATTCAGACAATAACACAAAGACCTGGCGACCCAAGAGTCCTACTGGATATTGGGGAATAGCAAAAGAAATGGATTGTGAGTGGAATAACAAAACTGATTTGTGCTGGCATAACAGTCCTGGAGCTAATCCTTACCAATCCATAAAAGACTTAAAATCTTATTGGGAACAACCAGAAAACACAGAAAACAGATGGAAAGCCCCTGATGGAATATATTGGATTTGTGGGCAACGAGCATACAGTGAACTATCCCAAAAGTGGGAAGGAACTTGTACCTTAGGAGTTCTATGACCCTCCTTCTTTGTCAGACCAAGGTCTAAGAGCAATATACTAGGAACACCACTTTATGAAACCTTAGAAAGAAAGAAAAGAGAACTAAACCTCGACTTTCCAATGGCAGGAGGAAACCAAAAATGGAAAGATGAAGAATGGCCTGCAGAAAGAATTATAGCACATTATGAACCTGCTACTTGGGCTCAGAATAGGTCTTGGGGATATAGAACTCCAATTTACCTATTAAATTGGTTGATAAGGCTCCAGGCAGTAGTGGAAGTCGTCTCAAACCATAGGGCAGATGCTTTGAAGTTGTTGGCCAAACAGCATTCACAAATGTGAGCATTTGTACATCAAAAGAGAATTGCCCTAGATTATCTGCTGGCAGAAGAAGGAGTTTGTGGGAGGTTTAATGAATCTGAGTGCTTTGTGGAAATAGATGATCACGGGGAAGCCATCACAAAACTTGCTGATGAAATGAAAAGAGTGGCACATGTACCAGTTCAAAAATGGAATTCTATCCTGAAAGCTGATTGGTGGGATAAACTCTTTGGGGGTATCTGGTGGAAAAAATTGGGATTCATGCTATTATGTTCTGTTTTAGGACTATTGTTTCTGCCTTGCATGTCACCCTGTCTAATTAGAGTAATCCACTCAGTAATTCAAGGAATGCAACTTACAGCCATGCCCATGGATCCAGAATCAACAGCAAAAAAGAAACTGAATTTCTTGATGGTACTGAAAGCACAATGCACTCACACTCGAGGGAGAGAGATCGAGAAAATGGTGACTGAATGCAAAGAGAATACCCTGGCACGAGAAATGTTAATAAAATTTGAGAAGGAGTGTGAAAAGCTGAATGCAGCATGAGAAATATGAGAAAAATTGGAGGCTAGTATGAAGGAACATAGAGAATATCAAGCAACAACTTTTTAGACCACGAATCAATATGATCAAAAAGAGAAATGGGGGAATTGTGATAAATGTGATTTGTGCTAATTAAATTGTAACTGTATTAGCAAAATTGTATTTAGATCAATAGAAGACAATTGTTACAGAGTGAGGGGGGAGATGGGTGAGACAGGACAAAGGACATCTTCCAGATGTTGGGAGTCGAAGAAGGATGTTGGAAGGGAATAGTAGAAGGACATAGGTCTGATAAGCAGCATCTAGAAATAAAGGTATCAACCTTGAAATGGGTCAAATTGGGATGATTCCAGGCATGGAACTTTATTTTATTGTGGCAACTTATGCTTAGTTATATAACCCAAGCTTAGGGCGCTTGTGCTACCTGCAAGGTTACACAGCAGACACTGATGAAGATGATGAGCCTTCATCAGAAATAAAACCCTCAAAAGGAAGAAAGACCCCTAAGCATTAGTAGAGCATGCACCAAACAACACAGTAACGTAGATTTTTAGGAACAGAAACTAGGAGGAGTTTTCTAGAAACTTCTGTAGCCTGCAGTATATAAGTGGGATTGTTAGCCTGGATGCTTTGGTACGAGAGGAAGGGGGAGCCCCTCCCTGTACCCCTGGTCGGTTTTGCTTATGCTTTATATGAACCTCAATTATACTAAATTACTTACTCTTAAATTTTACATATCCTGAAATATATGTATTCTACACATTGATTGTATTCATCTCAAATACTTTGATTGTATAAATTTATAAACATTACTAGCAAAAATTTGCAGCTAAATTTAATCTTGTTGTTTGATAAATTGGATAAATAGAACAACATTCATAACCCTTCCTTCCTTCCTTCCTTCCTTCCTTCCTTCCTTCCTTCCTTCCTTCCTTCCTTCCTTCCTTCCTTCCTTCCTTCCTTCCTTCCTTCCTTCCTTCCTTCCTTCCTTCCTTCCTTCCTTCCTTCCTTCCTTCCTTCCTTCCTTCCTTCCACCCTCCCTTCCTTCCACCCTCCCTTCCTTCCACCCTTCCTCCCTTCCACCCTTCCACCCTTCTACCCTTCCTTCCACCCTTCCTTCCTTACCCCTACCGAATGATCCTCCATCACTGACCAGGATCCCCAGAAAATGCTCCCAGCTGCAAGGCTGACACAGCTCCAGGAGCCTTTGGACACCTCTCCCAGGGATGCACAGCCTCCCCTTGTTGGGCTGTCTGTGCAGGGCCGGGCCCTGGACTCCATGATCCCACCGGGTCCCTCCCAGCTCAGCCCCTCCCACAATTCTCACCCTTTGCCTCAGCCTTTGTGTCCTTGAGAGGAGCTGGCAGAGCTGTTGGGGCCGGGCCAGGAGCAGGGCACCCCAACATTCCCCTCTCTGGGACACGGCAGCTGTGGCAGCCCCAGCGTTCCCCTGTCTGTGACACCACAGCCCTGGCAGCCCCAACCTTCCATCCCTGGAGACGCTCCATGGCAGCTTCCAGTCAACGCAAGGCACCGGCCACGGAGCACCCCCAGCCTGGCCTGATGGGGATTCCTCTGCACACAGCTCGGGCAAGGCCCCCCTGGACACCTTCCCTGTGCCACACACAAGTGTCACACACAGCTACAGAGCTCTGCCCACAGCTGCCAGGAGGAGCTGATTAAAAAAATAAAACAAAATTTAAAATTATAAACCACAATAATCAAACCCATCCAAGAAAACAATCCAACAAGAACAACAACAAAAACAAAACCCAAAACCACTAGAGAAGGAGAACATCTCCCACAAATAGACCCATTCCATCCTTCACTCAGTACACCTGCACACACACAGGGGCTGAGACTGCAAAAAAAGAGAATTCCTTGAGTACATTTGCAGGAAAAGCAGGTTTAGGACAGGCTCTCAGTTCCGACTGTTCTCAGCATTTGAAAACGGCCCCTTTGGCACCTGCAGGGCCCTTGCAAATGGCAAGTGCCACACCCTCAGCCCATGGGGGAGAAAAGGGCTCTGAATTGCCCGCCCTGGCATGGAAACCCTGTTCCCAGGCTGCTTCACACACAGGATTCTTCTGGATGAATCCAGAAAGCTGAGGGTCTGCTCTGGCTCCTCCATGTCCTAAAGCTGCCTGACAGAAGAAATGGAGGGTGGGCTCCAGCAGCACAATCCCTGCTGGCCCAGGGCACAGTGCCAGGAAGGTCTCTGCGTGCCCAGCCTTTGCTCCAGCCAAGAAAAGCTCCCGGCACAGGCTCACCTTTCCTGCTCAGCCACAACCCCCGAGTGCCCCAGCAGCAGGAAACTGACGGCTCTGGGCGGCACCGATGCTGGCAAACGCCAGACCTGGGCACTGCCAGCGTCAACAATCTGCTGGATCTGCAGTGCTGGCACCCACAAATCACCAGATCTGAGCAGGGCTGGTGCTGGAACCGGGGAATTGCCGAGTTTTGGCTTTCTGTGCATGCAAATTGCTGGACTTGGGATGTGACAGGGTTGGGATGGATAACGACTGGACAGGAAAGTCTCACAGATGTGTATGTATGTGATAAATGTGATTCGTGCTAACTAAATTGTAAGTATATTAGCAAAATTGTACTCATACCAATAGAAAATAATTGTTACAAAGCCAAAAAAAAGGAAATGAGTGAGAGAAAGCAGATGGAATCCTCCAGATGTTGGAAGGGAATAGTAGAAGGACGTAGGTCTGATAAGCAGCATCTAGAAATAGAACGACTCGACCTTGGAATGGGCCAAAATGGGATGATTCCAGGCATGGGATTTAATCAGAGTCCTATTATGGAAAACATCTGCTCAGTCACACAGTGCACCTGTGCTACCTGCAGGTCACACCTCGGTCATTGATGAAGATGATGAGCCTTCATCAGAAATAAGACCCTCAAAAGGATGAGAGACCCCCTAACCCATTAGTAGAGCATGTGCCATACACATAGTGACAAAGATTTTAGGAATAGAAACTAGGAGGAGTTTTCTAGAAACTTCTGTATTAATATGTATTAGCATATAGTATATAAGTGGGAATTTTGGCTTGATTGTTCAGTACGTGAGGAAGGGCGAGCTCCTCCCCATACCCCCAGTTGGTTTTGCTTATGCTTTATAGGAGCCTCAATTATACTAAATTACTAACTGCCAAATTTTGTATATATTCAGATATACGTATCCAATATATTTTGATTGTATTCATTTATATATAATTGTTGCTATTAAAAATTTGCCTCAAAATTTAACCTTGTTGTCTGATAAACTGTACAAATAGAACGACATTCATGACAGAGAGAAGCATTTCCAGAGTTATCTTGGTGCTGAATGTCTCCTCAGGAGCTCTGGGACAGAGAAGAATGAGCCCCTTGCTGGCTGGCCCTGTTTGGACAACCTGCTCCTCACCCCCATCATAACTGTGTCATGATATCACCCACCTTTGACTGACAACCCCAAATAGGAAAAAAACTCATAAATTTTTCTTTAAATTAAAAATGTTCTTAAATATTAAAATATAATTATATTTTTCTTATTTACAATAGTACGATTCTATATTTTTATAACCAAATTTTTATATTTATAATAAAACTCTTTACATTATTAACAACCAAAAAAAATACTGGCCAATGGTTCTAATTAACACAATTCCCTTCATTAATTAAATAATCTCTCCTGGTTATTTATTTCTCCCTCTCTATGATAATTTGAAATCTTCGATAATTTGAAATATTTGATAATTTGTAATATTTGTAGTCATTTGGTCACCTTTATTATCATCTTTTTCTCCGACAGGCTCCAGGGGATCACTTCGGGTCCAGGGAGACATTTCTGGGGCACATTCGCGGCAATTTTGGGTCTGGGGAAAGAATTTAGAAGGAAGTTGAGGACGGGAGGACACTTGGGAGCGTCGAGTGGGCACTAACAGAGAACTTGGAGATGCTGAGGGAAAGTCTGGGCTTCGGATGTTACCTGGCTGTTTCAGGGAGGCCCTTGGCGGTCAGGGAGGGGAATCTGGGGCCATTCGGGGTCCGGACGGGCACTCGGGGGCTCTAACGGGGCTCTCCGGGGCGCGGGGGGTGATGGGAGTTGTAGGCGCAGGTATAATAAGGTTTAAAGGAGCCGTGGAGCATCACGGGAGTTGTAGGCGCAGCTGTAGTGTCACACATTGGGGCGCAGGGCACGATGGGAGTTGAAGTCATGGTTAGAATGGCGTTTAACTGGAACAGCGGAGCATGATGGGAGCTGTAGTCCCGGAAGTGTTTCTTACGGAGAGTTTGGGGGTCTAGGAAGGCACTTAGGGGGCAGTTTTCCCTCGGAGTGGCGGCTTCAGATCCTCAGCGGGGAACATATACGGGTCAAGAGAACATGGGGGGAGCCTGGGGCGCTCTAACCGGGCTCTTTAGGGTGCTGGGCAGGGCAGGAGTTTTCGGCGCAGGACTGGATTATGAGGTGCTGCCAGCTCGCGGGGGATGGCAGGAGATGAATTCCCAGAAATAGCTGTAAAGGGGCATCTATGGGGTTGGGAGCATTCAGGGGATCTGGGGACGTTTTTTGGGGGTCTCAAATGAGCCCTGAGGGGGCAATTAGGGATCCTCCAGGGTCCGGGGGCACGTATGGGGCAGATGGGGAGCGGATACCGGGGTTCTGTGGGGCGCAGGGCATGATGGGTGTTGTAGTCCCGGCGCTAATAGGGCTCTATGTGGCCGCGGGGCATGACGGGAGTTAGAGGCAGAAAGGAAAATGGCGCCGAGTGCAGGCACCGCTCCCAAAGCATCGATCCTGAGAGCTGAACCACCTTGGTGGCACCTTGAGCTTTGCACACACCTGAGGAGTGTGTCTGCAGTGGGGAAAATTAGGAGTTTTAGATTGCTTTGAGAAAACAAAACAAAACTCCTCTTTGCCCGAGTCCAGGCAGTTTTCCAAGCAAAACAGGTGCCAGGTGAGTGAGGACAGACAGGATGGGATTGGGGAATGTGGAGCAAATGTGGAGCACTGGCTCAGACCTCAAGGCACAGCTTCTGTGAGCAGGCCAAACCTCCTGAGGAGAGACCATATCAACCACAAAATGCTGCAATCACCTCTGCTCTAAAGAGAACACTAATAAAATGCACTCTTTAAAATAGCAATGTGTATTATTAAGAGTCTCTTTAAAATGTTTCTCCATAACTGGAGAAGGAAAACTTCCTAATGAACTGCATTAGACCAGAGGGAAATCAAGGCAGAGCCATGGTTTGTTAGGAAACCTCTCAAGAGTTCAGTAAGAACTGAACTCCAAAGTTTCCTAAAGTTTTAATGGGTCCCACTGAGGGACATAATTAAGAAAGTGTCCCCAGGTTCCAGTCAGAGCAGACAACTGGAGAGAGTGATGAAAAGTGGGGACGAAGAGAAGCCAAGTCTCGGTGCCCTGGGGCACAGCAGGGTCTGTGCCACCAAGGGCTGGGAGGAGACACCTTGTCCTGAGCCACTGGGGCCTCCTGGCACAGCCCCAGCAAGGCTGGCCACTGGCACCCCTTGTCCTGCCCTCAGCATCCCCCCACATCCCAGTGGCCTCAGGGATGTGCTGGGACGAGTCCCTGGGGAGCCTTGGTCAGGAATGGCCCTGGGGGCTCCTTCATGCTCCCAGGGACTGCAGGTTTTTCAGAGCACTTTGGATTTTGCTTTTGCCTTGGATTCTGTGAGAGCTTTGTGCAATCATGGCCTCCAATTATCTGCTTTAATTAGTCCCTTGAGAGCCTTTGTCAGTAACAACACTCAGTGGGGCTCATTAATGCTTCAAGGTACTCCGTTTTTTTAAGGTACTCTGAGTTTCCCTTTTGACACCAACTCTTTTAGTAGTTTATGCAATCATGGCCCCAATTATCTACTTTTATGAGTCCCTTGCAATATTTGTATTGACACTCAGTGGGGCTCATTAATATTTTTAGATACTCAAGGTTTCAAAGGTTCTTTGGATTTTCCTTTCTTCTCTGACGCTCTGAGAGGTTTTTGGGCAATCCTGGCCTCCCATTCTCTCCTCCAAGGAGTCCATGAGGAGCCTGTGTTGGGGATGGACCTCAGTGGGACCCATTAATGCTTTGAGACACTTTGGGCTTTTCTTCTGACTTGGACTCGTGGAAAGGTTTATGCAATCTCCTCTCAGGCCCTGAGGTTCAAGGGCTCAGCACCAAATGCACCACGGGGCTGACTGGGATCAAGCAAGTCCTGACAAACCATGGCTCTGCCTTAATTTCCCTCTGGTCTGGTGCCATTCATTTGGAACTTTTTCAACCCTAGTTATGGAGAAATATTTCCAAGACATTCTAAGAAATACACATTCCTATTTTGAAGACTGTATTTTATTGTTATTCTCTTTAGAGTAGAGGTGATTGCAGCATTCTGTGATTGATATTTATGAGAAATGGATTTGTAAAGGATTCTCAAAGCCAGACTGAAAGCTCACACAGTCTTGTACATCTGGATGCAAACTCTGAGATAAGGTGTGCTGACTCAGAATGGCCCTGGAATAGAGAAGACGTTGCTGAGACAGAGATTGAACTAGAAAGAAGTTTCAAACCGTGGCCTTGCAAAATACCAGATATTTTTGAGAATTAGAACTGTGAAAGATGCATTGGTGCAAAACCACGTGGGGTACAATAATGAGTGGTTGGTGTTAGAAGTATTAGCACCATTGTGTAGCAGAAGCTGATAGACTGAAAAACATTAATAAGGTATGGTAAACACGAAATAACTTGGCTTTGGATAGAATGGCATTGAGTTTTACATGTCTTATGTTTCACCCTTCAAGGAGTCTAATAATGGAATAAAATATTTTTAAAAATATGCCTCTCAGTTGCCCCGTCTGTGTAGAGCTGGGATTTTTCAACAGTGCTGAGTCCCTGGACATCAGTCCCTGAGAGGGAGCTGAAGGAAAACTTCTCAAGAACTCAGTGTCAGATTTAAACTCCAAAGTTTCTTGAAGTTTTAATGGGTCTCACTGAGAAACTGAGAAAGTGTCCCCAGGTTCCAGTTAGAACAGAACACTGGAGGCAGTGATGACAGGGGGGGACAAACAAGGGAAAGGTGTCTCTGATGCTGAGCACACCTGGATGTGTTTCAGGAATGCCAAGGGCCAAGGGCTGAGCCCCAGCCCCTGGCAAGGCAGATCCTGTCCCTCCCTCATTGCTCAGGGCTCTTCCCGGGCCACTGGGCTCTGGCCATGTGCAATGCCAAGGGCAGCACCATGGGGCGGCCCCTGCCAGGCTGCTGAGCAGGGACAAGGAGGCAATGAGGCCCCAGCACAGCAAGGCTCACTTGTCCCGTACTTTCAGTGAAGACTTTTTTCCTGATGTCAAACATATCCTACCCCTGGCTCATCTGCAGACTGTGTCCTCTCATTCTGTCAGGTGCTGCCTGGGAGAAGAGACCGACCCCCACCTGACTACAGCCTCTGTTCAGGTGGTTGTAGAGAGTCTCACTGGAGACCATTGTAGCCACTGGGGCCATTGTAGCACAGCAGGGCCTCATGGAATCAAGGGGACCACAGTGACAGTGTGGGGCTCCATGGGACAAAGGGGCCAATCTGACACTGTAGAACCAAGGAGATCATTGTTACACTACAGGGCCTCATGGAACCAAGGAGGCCATGATGACACTTTGAGGCCATGTGGAACCAAAGCACCATTGTGGCACTGCAGGGCCTCATGGAAACAAGGGCATAAGAGTGACACTGTGAGCTCCAAGGGACTCAGGGGGCATTCTGACACTGCAGAACCAAGGAGACCATTGTGACACTATGGGGCATCATGGAGCTGAGAGTCCTTTGTGACAGAGCAGGGCCTCATGAAACCATGGAGGTCATTTTTACAATTTGAGGTTTTGTGAAACAAAAGGGCCATTGTGGCATTTCAGGGCCTTGTGAAATCAAGGGGCCATTGTGAAATTGTGGGGCTCCATGGAACCAAGGGGCCATTGTGACACTGCAGGGCCTCATGGAATCATGGAGTCCATTGTGACACTACAAGACCTCACTGAAGCAAGGAATCGTTGTGACACTATGGAGTCCTGGCAGGCCAAGGGAGAATTGTCACAATGTGTGGCACCATTGAACCAAGGAGTCCATTGTGACACTACAGGGCCCCGTGGAACTGAGGATTCATGGAACAGTGCTGGACCCCATGGAACAAAAGGTCCATTGTGACACTGTGGGGCTTCATGGAATCCTGGAGGCCATGATGACACTTTGAGGCCTCGTTGAATCAAGGGGCTCTGCAGGACCTTGTGCAACCAAGGAGACCCTTCTGCCATTGTGAGTCCCCATGGAACCAAGGGTCCATTGGGATACTGCAGTGTGGGAAATGCAGGCACAGAGAGCTCTCAGGGCCTTGGGCATACAGGCTCAGAGATAGAGATGGATAGAGGGCTTGACCTGAGACCTTGGAGAAGGCTTAGAGAATTAGAGCATTGAAGTGAAACAGACATAAAACAAGAATATAAGTTTGTAGTTTAAGTAAAAATATGTTTCAAGAAAACAGAAATATGGATTATGTAAGCAAAGCAGTATGTTAAGTAAGGTAGTAAAATATTTTAAAGTTTAGCAAAAATAACTTGTTATAAAGTTAATTAGATGTTAAGATGTATCAATGTAGGTTTGTGCAGTGTTATATGATATACTGAAAAATGATGCATTGCAACAAAGCCATGGGAAACAAAGGAATTAATTAATTAATTAATTAATTAATTTAAAAGACACTAGCAAAGTTCATAGAAGTTTTTGATTGGCTAAAAAGCTAATATAAGGCATTTGTAACTAAGAATGAGGAAGCTTCTGTTATTATGGCACTGGATCTAACACCTTTAATGTCTCACCCTTCTATGAGACTGATGAAATAAAGCAATAAACCATCTTTGACAATGTCTCTCAGTTGTTCCATCTCTTGTAATATTAATCTCCCAATAGAGATCTTATGGACATCAGGTCTACCCTTTGAAATCAATGGCAATGTAGGAATAGCAAGTCTACCTATTTTAAAAAATCAAAGGGGATTTAGGAATATCAGGTCTACCTTTTGAAATCAATAGGGATTTAGGGAAACCAGGTCTGCCCATTAAAGTCAATGGGGATTTTTCAGAAATTTGATGCTAATATGGGGAAATTTGGGGGAAATACTGGGTCTAATTCCAGGAATTTTCCATTTCAGGATCATGGTGCTGGCACTCTGGAAGTCCTGGCATAATTCCTGGGAGCTAATCAGAAATTCTTGATCCCACACCTTCAGCCTGTGCTGGAGCTGTGCCTCCACTTAAGCCCAAAATCTTTGTTTTCAGCCCCAAATCTGGGAATTCTGAGCCCAAAGTTGGGATTTTTGGCACCAAAAATGGGTATAAACAGGACTCAACGTGTACCCTTTAAAGTCAATGGGGATTCAGGGACACCAGATCCACCCAGTCAAAGCAATGAAGATTTTTGGGACACCAGTTTTGGGGCCCTCAGGGGTTTTAGGTGACTTAGGTGTTCCATGGGTATTCAGCTGTATCCAGGTGATTTTTGGGGATACCCAGGTGTCCCCAGGTGATTTTTGGGGAGATCCAGGTGATTTGGGGGAGTACACAGGTGTACACAGATAACTTTGGGGGATCTCCAGGTTATTTTTGGGGCACCCAAGTGTCCCGACTCACCCTAACAGGCCAGGAGAAGATGATGGCCACTGTCCTCCCAGTCGACGTGGACACAGATGACCTTTGGAAGCCGAGGGGCTCATGGGGGGCACCCCAACATTCAGGGTGTACCCCAAAACTCCAGGTGAGGGCCTCAAGGGTGGGAGGGAGCCCTGAGTTACCTCAGGAGAGGATGCAGTGCAGGTACACCCAGGTGCTTTGATCCGTGGAGTTGCTGAAGACAGTGTTCTGCACCAGCTCTAGCTCTGGGAGGGGGCAAAGGAGGCACCCCAAAATCTCTAGGGGGCCGTGAGGGACACCCCAATATCTGAATACTCAAGTGTACCTGAGTTCAGGTGTACCCATTAAAGTCAAAGGGGATTTAGAGACACCAGTTCTACTCATTCAACCCAACAGAACGCATCACCTCCCACTTTAGGTGAGGGAGGGGCTGGAAAATTTTGGGCATCCTGTGAAATGATGGGAATTCTACTGGGGAATTGCTCACATTTCTTCAGCCTTTCGTGGGGCAGTGCCCCAGCCTCGCCCGTTCTGGAGTCCCTGGCAGGTGCAGGCAGTGGTGCCAGGCTGAGAAGTTGGAGAAGTTGCAGCTCAGCAGTGCCCCAGCAAAGGACAGCTTGGCCTCAGGGTCCTGCCTGCCTGCCAGCACCCACTGGTGTTCCTAGGCATAGACTGAGAGGGCACCAGTATAAACCAGTAAGCACTGGGAGCCCATGGAGGCCCATGATGGCAGTTCCCAGTTTAAATCAGTAAGGCCTCATGCACCCAACGCCATCCTCAGTGTAGTCTAAGGGTTCCCAGTTTTATACTGGGAGGGCATCAGTATAAACCAGTAAGCACTGGGAGCCACTCCTGAGCCACTGAGACCTGTGGCAGCAGCTCCCAGTATAAACCAGTAAGGGTTCATGCACCCAAACCTGCTCCCAGTGTGGTCTAGAGGCTCCCAGGGTGATCTAATGAGATGGGGAACATAAATGGTTTTGAAAATTCAGAACTTTAGAAGTATATGATGTGCTTGAGCAGGTAGAGGGGAAATTTAACACATGGCAGAAACGGTATGTAACAAACCATATAGAAAATTATTTGCCAGGAAAAAGCTTTAAGATAACATATATTGCAAAAACTCAGCAAAGAAAGACCTGGCTATTGCACAAACTGAACAAAGCAGAAACCTGGGGCTCCAGAAACCAGCCAGGACCAGCCAGGTGGTTTTGAGTGGGACAAGCTGACCTGAGGGAGAGCCAGACCTAAACAGCACCTGCCCAAAAGCAGAGGTCAAACAGCAATTACTGAGGAAGACATACAGCCTTCATCCCAAAACCCACCAAACGCAACCACTTGAAGTGGGGGCAGCTAATTACAATACAAAGGGAGAGAAGGAGGAGATGGGTGGGCAGGGAGGTGTGGGCTTGTGGGATCCTTGTGTATTTATACCTGGAACCTGTCTTGACCAGGTACACGTGGTTTGGAGGAAATATCCCCCATGTGTCCCCCATGTGCTGCCAATGAAAAACTCTCTACAATTGCAGTGTCAAGTGCTGATTCTCAAAATCAGTTGTTGAGCCAGCCAGAAGGTCTTCCTCTGTCTGCTTGAGCACAGGGGACGTCGACATCCCAGTGCACCCCGGACTTTTGCTGGAGCTGACCTCTGCTCCCTGGTCACTCTCTGCAGGGACGAACAACCAACCTCCTATATGGCCTAGAGGAACATTTGACCAAAATTTTTTGGGGGACGCCCAAGGTAAGATGAGCCTGTAAGACACTAGGGATGCCTGCACATGGCTAACAGTGTGTCAGAGACATCCGACACACAGAGCTGACAGGTTTGGGGAAGGTATTTGGAAGCTGGCAAAGGGGTTTCTGTTGACCACTTAGGGTGGCCACTAGCAAGTTTGGGAGTAACATGAGCAGGAACTACAGTGTTATCAATATTATTAACAGCATAAATCACTCTGTAACCCTAACTGCCATAAATTGTGCTTGTTGTTTGTTGTAGAGTGGTGGAAGGAAGTATTTTATGTGGTGCTTGGAGTTTTATGTTTGCATCACTCTAATTTTGGTGGTGGAGATTTTGGGGAACGTCTTCTCTGTTTTCTGTAGTGGACCTCAGCAATATCTGGTGTAACACTGCCCTCTTGTGTTATTAACTGTCATTGCAACAAGTTAAGATTTCTGTTCTTTTCTGGGGCGTGAGATTCTATTGTTTCTGATGTGATGCTGCCCTCTTGTGTCTGTAACGGTCAATGACAGGTCAGTGATTTTTTTTGGAAACTGTCAGAGTTAAAAAGGTGGTGGAAGCTGGGAGTGAGTGCGGAGGGCTCGACCAAGCAAGGAGGAAGCCCTTTCTACGTGGCTCCAGATTGAGCCCCCAGATTTCTTGAGGGATCAAGGGAAACTTGTACGGTTGGTACAGGAGGACGGGGGAGTAGAGCAGGTACACTTGGGAGGAATATTCTCAGATTCCATAGATAGTTACCTGGGTTTTGATTCGGAGCAACCTCTAATCGAAAGGGAACCTAGAAGGGTTAGACCAATTCCTTGCTTTGCGTGTGGACCAGCAATTTGGACACCAAGGTGGCATCCAGCCTGGGACCTCCTACAGTGTCATTGGTGCAAAAGGAAGTGGCACTGCAGATCTAGGAGGTGGACGCCTACATGCCCCAGGTGTACCCCGGACCCACGGCATCATATTCAGGAATTAACACAGGTTGAGTGTGAGATTGTGAATTTGATCTGTGCAAAGAGTCTTTCAGTTCCCAAGGATTGGCTCGTTTTCGATGACCACTGGGAGGAAGTGAAAGAATATTGCCATCAGAGGTTTGGGAGAGGAGATAAGAGAAATAAGGAGAGAAATCATGGGGACCCAGCAAAATAAAGAGGTGTCTAGGAGGGGCCCTTTAGGATGTATACTGACCCACTGGAAGGAAGTTGTGGGGACAGGAGAAACGGAGAGCAAAAGGGTTTTCATCAAATACTCTAATCAATGGTGGCCTCTCTAGAAATCAGAAGATGGGGCAAAGTGGCCATTAAATGGAACATGGGACTATAACACCATGTTGAAGTTAATGTTGTTTTTAAGGCGGGAAGGAAAATGGAATGAGGCACCATATGCAGATGTTTTTCATCTTACAGAACCTCCCAGAATGGCAAAGGGATTGTGATATTGACCCTCCACAAGACCCACTGATCCTAGCAATGGAAAGAGAAAACAGAAGGGTCTCACGTATATTAAAATGATGCTGCTCAGCCTGTAGTCTTGGTCAGAAGTGCACTAAAAATGACAAGGTATATAAGGAAGAAGACTCTGATCTGGATGATCTCCCCTCCTCCATCACTAGAGTTGGGTGGGAGCCCAGCAAGGGCACCAGATCAAACTCCAACACCCCTGGGAAGTCCAGCATCCTCCCATACAAGGGCAAAGCTAGGGAACAACCAGCACCTTTGCAGGCACCTCTTAGAGAAGAAGTGGGACCAGATGGAACAATGATGCTACTAAAGGTTCCCTTCCATACCAATGATTTGGAAATTTGGAAAAGGAATGTAAAGGATTACAGAAAGGACCCTCTAAGTAGAGCTGAACACTTTTGGTTAATAGTGAAATCACATAACCCGGATTGGAATGCTATACAGTTACTGTTCCATGCAATGACAGAACCAGAGAAACAGCTGATCCCAAAGGTACCCTGGGATTTGGCCAAGGAGCACTGTAAGACATGGGAGAGGATGTAAAGGAATTCTTTCCCCACAGGACCCAAAGTGGGGTGTGAATAGAATGGCAGGAAGACAGAAGGTACAAGAATATCAGGAGTGGATTGCAAAGGGAATAGAGAAAGCCATCCCCAAATCTATGAACTGCTCAGCTTTATATGCTATTAAACAAGGTCCCTTTGAGTCACCACCTGAGTTCTTAGACAGGCTGAGACACAATGCGTCGTAGCACACCTTTGGACCCAGATCAGATATCGGGATACAGCAGTTAGTGTCATTATTTTTAGGTCAATCCACCGGTGATCGAAGATGTAAACTTCAGAAATTCAGACCCACTGAAGGAAGAAACTTAGAAATATTATTGGATGAAGCCTGGAGGGTGTTTAGCAATTGAGAAGGAAATAATGGGAAACAAGGAAGGGTGATGGCAGTAGTTAAAAATGAAGATGAAAATTTTAGAAAGGGGCTTCCCCCTCTGCGCCTAGGAAGAAAAGAATGTGCTCTATGTGAGCAATTAGGCCACTGAAAAAATGAATGCCCAGAACGCTGAGGAAAAGGAAACAAAGGGGCACGGGGAGTGGCAAATGTAAATGAAGACTGACAGGAACCAGGAGGATCTTCCCTGGCTGATCCGTTGGTTATAATGAAGCCAGGGGAAGGAAAAGATCAAAAGCAAATAAAATTTTTCATTGATACAGGGGCAATGTGTTCGATTTTAAACACAGCTTTAACTCAGGTGGGAGAAGATTATATTATGGTTAAGGGAGCCACTGGCCAAGCTGAAAAGGCTTATTTTTGTGGACCACTAAAATGTAAATTGGGAAAACTAGTAGGCTTCCATAAATTCTTATACATGCCTAATTCACCACATGCACTCCTTGGAAGAGATTTGCTTGAACAACTGAATGCAACAATCAGATTTGAAAAAGGGGAGATGACTCTGGAGGTGGATACTCAAGAATATATTCAAATAATGAGGTACCCATAGAAGGAAAAATCGGTGAAGATATCATCAACCAGGTGTACCCTGGTGTGGGGGCCACTGAGAAGCCAGGAAGAGCTAAGAATGCATCACCAGTAGAGGTAAAGCTTAAAGAGGGACAATGACCAGTAAGGATAAAACAATATCCCTTAAAAAGAGAGGGTAGGGAAGGAATCCAGCTGGTAATAGAAAAATTCTTGCAATGGGGTCTGTTAAGGGAATGTGAATCTGATTTGAACACTCCCATATTACCAGTTCACAAACCTGATGGAACGTACAGAGTAGTCCAGGATTTAAGAGCAGTCAATAGAATAGCAGAGGATTTATGTCCTGTAGTAGCAAACCCATACACTTTGTTAACAGTATTGACACCTTAACTAACCTGGTTTACTGGTTTAGATTTGAAAGATGCTTTCTTTTGCCTCCCTCTCTATGAAGCCAGCCAAAAGATATTTGCCTTGGAATGGAAAAGTGGACAAAGGACCCAGCTCACTTGGACTGTACTGCCTCAAGGATTCAAGAATTTCCCCACCATATTTGGCAACCAACTCGCCAAGGATCTCGAGTCTTGGGAAACCCCACCCGGGAAGGGGAGACTGCTCCAATACAGAGATGACATCCTGATCACCACTGAGACAGAAGACACTTGCATGCCTTGGACGGTGAGTCTCTGAAACTCTTTGGGGCTCCAAGGGCACCGAGTGTCTAAGAAGGAAGCCCAGGTAATGCAGCAGGAAGCCATTTACTTGGGGCATGAAATTAATGTGGGGCAAAGAATTGTGGGGCAAGCCTGAAAAGAGGCTCTATGCCAAATACCAAAACCACAGACTGTGAAAGAATTGAGAACTTCCCTCAGAATGACTGAGTGGTGTCGCCTTTGGATCTATAATTACGAGTTGCTTGTTCAACCCCTGTATGCACTGATCAACTCTGAACAGAAGCATCTGCAATGGGACAAACAGGCCACACGAGCCTTGGAACAATTGAAAAAGGCCCTGATGTCAGCTCCAGCTCTGGGACTCCCTGAACTGGGTAAGCCTTTCTTTTTGTTTTCTCATGAGAAACAGGGAATCGCCCTGGGAGTATTGGCACAAGATTTCGATTTAGATATCACAGAGCAGTCACCTACATCTCCAAGCAATTGGATGTGACTGCAAAAGGATAGCCAGGATGCCTGAATGTGGTAGCAGCAGTAGTGCTAAATATCCAGGAAGCTTGAAAATTCATTTTGGGACAAAAAAATGTCTGTGTTGGTGTCCCATACAGTGTCTGCAGTATTAGAAAGGAAGGGCAGGTACTGGTTTTCTCCACAGAGGTTCCTGAAATACCAATCCATACTGGTAGAACAGGATGCTGTGGAGATTGTGATCACTAACATTGTCAATCCAGCTTCTTTCCTCAGTGGAAACACAGGAGAACCAGTACACCATGACTGCTTGGAAACCATTGAAGCAACATCCTCAAGCTGCCTGGATTTGAAGGATGTTCCTGTGGAAGATGCAGAGGACTGGTTCATGGACAGAAGCAGCAATGTCCTGAATGGCAAAAGGCATGCAGGATATGGCATCTCCATCAGCCATGAGGTAACAGAGTCAGAACCATTGCCTGTCAATACCTCTGCACAAAATGTGAAAATCGCCTTGACCCGAGCCTTGGAATTGACCCAATGTGAGAATGTGAACATAGACATGGATCCAAAGAACACTTTTGGGGCTGTGCATGCTTATGGAGCAATGTAAAAGGAAAGGGGGCTACTGAACTCTCAAAAGAAAAACACTGAACATGCAGAAGAAATTCTGAAATTGCTGGAGGCAGTACAGCTCCCAAAGAAAATAGCAATTATACACATCAGAGCACATCAAAAGGCATACTTGGAATCAGAAAAAGGAAATGAGTTAGCAGACAGGGAGGCAAAAGAAGCAGCAAAAAGAGAGGTACAATTGGAAGGAGCTCTAATCCCAGACAGGAAAATCTCCCTTGAGGGTAAACCAAATTATGACAAAGAGGTTCTGAAGCTAATCACAAATTTGGATGAGACATACAGTAAAGAGAGGTGGGCCCATACCCCAGAAGGAAGGGTAATCATACCTGGCCATCTAATATGGTTTGTAATAAGGGAGGAGCATAGGAAAAGACACTGGGGACCAGAGACTGTGTATGAACACTTAAATCACAACATCATGGCTAGAAATTGATACACTATAGAGAAGAAGGTAACTCAACAATGTGATCTCTGCCTCCAGACTAATCCTAAAAACAAAGCCAGAAATGGGTGAAATTGAGAAGGGAAATGTACCTGACCAATTAGGGCAAATAGAGTTCACAGAACTCCCAAGAAAAGGGAGTTTTGTTATTTACTGGTATTAACTGATACCTTTTCAGGATGGCCTAAGGCTTTCCCTGCTACAACTGCTAAGGCCAGAAAAGTGGTCAAGGCATTAGTAAAAGAGATAGTATCACGATTTGGGATTCTGGCTGCCATTTCTTCAGATAGAGGGCTCCATTTTATTGCAAATGTGGTACATCATGTTAGTAATGCTTTAGGTATAGATTGGCAATTACATACCCCATATCATCCCCAGTCAAGTGGACAAGTGGAGAAGATGAATCATTTAATCAAACAGCAAATTGTTAAATTAGGACAGGAGGTCAATCTGCCTTGGCCTCAATCCCTTCCTTTAGCCCTTTTACACATCCCAACTAAACCAAGGGCAAAGGAAAGGCTGAGCCCTTTTGAGATCCTGTATGGGCGACCTTATGCAATACAGAAGGGATCATCAGCACAAATAGGGGAAGAAACTATCACAGAATACATGGTGGCCCTAGGGAAACAAGTCAGTAATATCAGGAAACATGTAGAAAGAAGCTGGTGTAGGGGATTGGATGGACCAGTAGATAATGTGCAACCTGGAGATTGTGTGTATGTGAAGTCTCTCACAGAAAAGACTTTGGAACCACAGTAGGAAGGACCATACCAGGTGCTCCTCAGCTCCTTCATTGCCATCAAGATCAGAGAACAAGCAGCATAGAGACATCACACTGGAATTAAAAAGGCTTCACAGTCACCATGGAGAATCAAGCAGGTGCAGCCTGGAAAGCTGTGGCTCGGATGATCATAGCCATGGCTATGGCAGACATGTGTGCAAGACCTCCTATATAAAATGGGACTGGCATTTATGTGTGTCAGGGGAAAGCTTCTGACTTTGACTCTCCTAAGTCTCTGTGGCAGGTGTTACAAATATCAAACACAACTGTCTGGCCAGGGAAAGATGTCTGGGGATGCAAATTTGCATTTGTTCAGGAAGGATTGCATCAGGGACTTATAAAACCCATTCAAATTGGTACTGAATGTTGTGACACATGCTTCACTAACTGCTCTGAATTCAGGCTTAAAATAGAGGGATGTGAAACCAAGGCTTTTAGAATTAAACCATGAGGGAACTGTGCCACATCTATCTGAACATAGAACGTGGGCACAAGAGGTTAAAGGGAAGTGGCAGATTATTAACATAGAGCTATGTGCCACAAGAAAACAACTGAGGTTTGTATGTGAAGGAAATGTCAACCATGACCGAGATATCTGCCTGGATACACAACAAAGCATCTGTCTCTTCAGAATCCATTCAGTCAACCAGACAACCTTGCTGGTATATATAGATCAGGGTTGTGTATGCCTCAGAACAGCATGCCCCACCATAAGAGTGGACGAGCTCATTATAAAGGAAACACAATCTGATTTGTGCATTTGTAACTTGGTCAAAATTGAGGGGTGCAATTTCTCCTATTGGGCACCTGTTGTATCACATCAGTATAGAAAGGCAAACATGACAACTGTGCAGGATGTATTGTCTGTGCCCAGAAGAATGAATCTCACTCTAGTTATAGAGCTACTAAAACACAGAGATATTTAGGAAACTCTTAAAGAAATGAGAAGTATGGGAAAGAAGATCTTGATCACAACACACCATGAGACAGACTATAAGGAGACCATAGAAGGTTGGAGGGAGACACATCTCACCACTGGTGGGATGTATTTTTTGGGTGGTCTCCTACTGCAGCAGGGTATCTACACTGATTGTGTCATCTGATAGTAGTTTTGTTAGTTCTGATGAGTATAAGTTTTGTTCTTGGTTATGATTTTCTGGAATTTGAAAGAGTCACAAAGAATGGCTACAATGCCTATCCTGTTATTGAATCAACTAGGTAAAGACAGACATAGAGAGTATGAGAGATACCTTAGAAAGCAAAAGAATTTGCATCATTTAGAAGAAAAGGGGGGAAATGAGATGGGGAACATCTATGGTTTTGAAAATTCAGAATTTTAAAAGCATATAATATGCTTAAGCAAGTGGATGGGACTTAGAACACATAGCAGAAACGGTATGTAATGAACCACATAGGAACATAGTTACCAGGAAAAAAACATTAAGATATATTGCAAAAACTCAGCAAAGCAAGACCTGGCTATTGTACAAACCCAACAAAGCAGAAACCTGTGGCTCCAGAAACCAGCCAGGACCAGACGGGTGGTTTTGAGTGGGACAAGCTGACCTGAGGGAGAGCCAAACCTCCACTGCACCTGCCCAAAAGCAGAGGTCAAACAGCAATTACTGAGGAAGACATACAGCCTTCATCCCAAAAACCACCAAACACAACCACCAGGAGTGGTGGAAGCTAATTTTAATAAAAGCAGGAGAAGGTGGAGATGGATGGGCAGGGAGGTGTGGGCTTGTGGGATCAATGTGTATTTATACCTGGAACCTGTCCTGACTAGGTACACGTGGTTTGGAAGAAATATCCCCCCATGTATCCCAGCTGCCAATGAAACACTCTCTATAATTTCAGTGTCAAGTCCTGATTCCTGAAATCAGGAAAGGCCCAGCAGCTGTGTTGGTTCTGCAGAGCAAAAATGGCCCCTGGTTCCATGGGACCCCAGTGTCACAACTGACTCCTTGCTTCCATGTCACCCCCTCAGTGTCAAAATGGCCTCTTCACTCCAACAGAACACAAAGGTTTTGCATAAATATTGAGCAAATCCTGCTTAACACAGCTGGGAACATTTGTCTGCATTCAAAAGTGAGATTAAAGGTGAGGGTGGCACCAGCAGCTTCCATCTACAACAAAGACCCAGGGAAAGGACAGGGACAGAGAATTCAGCTGAAAGACTCAGAATTCTGCCTACAGAGATCATTGCTGGTCACACTGTCCCTCGTAGGAAGGTGACATCATTCCAGGCAGCCTGGACTGAGCATGTGGTTCCTGAGTGGGGTTTGTTGTTTAGGAAACCTGCTCAGGCTTTTCCATTCTTTCCTCACAAACAGGAAAATTTCTCCTGGGCCTGTGTGCAGGCAGAGCCCTGAGGAGAGCAGGTGGGACATGGTGCAATGGGCTGGGACAGCCAGCTGCAGAGCTCAGGGGACAAGGTTCTGCTGCAGGGCACAGGGATGTCAGTCCCAGGTGGGTGATGTCAGACATGGTGAGGCTGGGGGTGAGGAGCAGGTTGTCCAAACAGGGTCAGCCTGCAAGGGGCTCATTCTTCTTCATGGCCAGACCTCCTAAGGAAACATTCAGCATCAAGATCACTTGGGAAATGCTTCTATCAGCTCTTCTCTAAAATGGAAAATGAAAAACTATTCATGTGATTAAAAACATAAAAGTTATGAGATGCACATCAAATCCTTCCCCATTAACAAAACTCCAAACGGACTCCAAGCAGCTGCACAACCCCTGATAACTTGAAGACAACTGGAAGAAGACAAGGTGCTCCTGAGGACTTTCTGTATTTTTATGATCCCCACAGTGGATTTGGGGCTGAGTCCAGCACCCTTAGGCACTGAGAGGAGTTTGAAGAAGGTGCTCAAGGAGTCAGAAGCAAAACTCCAAGTCCCTTGGAGCATCACTGGCCCCACTGAGGGCAGGGAGTGCCAAAGGCTCCCCAGGGACTGGTGAGAGCAGATCCTTGAGGGCAGGATTGCAGGAGCCCGAGGCTGTGAGCAGGGAACTGCAATGCTGAGCAAGGCCTGGGCTGGCTGGAGGAAGCAGAAAGGCCAAGGCCTGAGCCCAGGCCTGGCCCAGCAGGGCCTGTCCCTCACGGGTGGCTCGGGGCTGTTGCTGGGGCAGTGGGATGGCAGGGGCAGCAAGGACAAATGTCACCAAGCTGCAAGCCCTGCCAGCCTCCTGAGGGAGGGCCGAGGCAGAAGCAAAGTGCAGCCCCTGCCAGGAAAGTTCCTTCTGTGGGGCTGCAGAGGCCCTGCCCGAGCCCAGGGCACAAAGGCCTGGGTGCCTCTGGCCCTGCCAGCCCTGCCCAGCCCTTGGCCATCTCTCCTGCAGGCTGTGCCCCCTGTGCGTGCTGCTCCTGTGCCCTGGCCGGCTGCACACGCCCATCTCGCTGTCCCCCCCAGCATTTCTCAGCCCAGCATTGCTGTGCCCTCCCTGGGCTCCCTGCACCCAGCGCTGCCGGCTCCTGGCACACAGAGCCATGGCATGGCCCAGCCTCACGCTGGGACACCTCGGGCACCAACATTCTGCCCTGGCAGGGACTTTTCTGGTTCCTCACCTCCAGGCTGAACCTTCCAGGCTGCACTTTGGGGAGGTTTCCTTCACTTCCTTCTTGCAAGGAAAGCTCTGTGTCCTGCTGTTCACAAAGAGAGAAGGGCTGGTGGGAGATGTGGTGGTCAGAGGCTGTTTGGGGTACAGTGACCATGAAATTATAGAGTTTTTAAATATTCTGTGATTGAAGGAGGAGCATCCAGAAAACTTCTACATTGGACTTAGAGAGAGCAGGATTTGGCCTATTCAGGATGCAGTTTTGGAGAGTCCAAATCAGTTACTGATTTTTTTTTTAAGGTAAACAGCCTTTAAAAAGCAAGGTTTCCCAGAAAGGATGAAGACAATTCAAGAAAGAAGTCTTGTAGGAGCTGCCTGTCCCTCTGTGCCAAAAAGTCAGATAGAAAGGAAAATGACTGGCCTAGTAGGGCATGGAGCTTTTCCAGGAACTCAGGATTAAAAGCAGGTGAATCACCTTTGGATAGAGGGGGACAGGCAACTCAAGAAGTATTTCAGGATGTCGCTAAGTCATGCAGAAAGAAAACTAGAGAGGTGAAAGCTCTATTAGGATTTAACCTGCCTGCTTCTGTGAAGGATAACAAAAATGATTTTAGAAATAAATTAATGGCAAAAGAAGGGAAAAGGAGAACCTCTATTGTTTATTAGGGGGGATATGGTTACCAAAGATGAGGAAAAGGCTGAGACACTTGACCCATTCATGTCCTCAGTTTTCAACCATAGGACAAGTTGTCCTCAGGACAAGTGTTCTCCTGAGCTGGGAGATGGGGACAGGGAGCAAAACAGACCCCTGTAATCCAGGAGGAAGCAGCTGGGGACCTGCTGAGCCACTCAGATGCTCACAGGTATCTCTGGGACCAGATGGGATCCATCCTAGGGGGATGAGGGAGCTGCTGGATGAGCTCCCCAAGCTGCTCTCCATCATTTCTCATCAGTGCTGGCTCAGCAGGGAGGTGCCAGAGGACTGGAGGTGCCAATGTGAGCCCATCCCCAAGAAGGGCTGGAAGGAGGATGTGGGGAACTGCAGGCCTGTCAGCCTGACCTGGGTGCCTGGTGAGGTGATGGAACAGATCACCTTGAGTGCCATCACAGGGCACCTACAGGATGGCTGAGGGATCAGAGGCAGCCAGCGTGGATTTCAATATCTGCATTGATGATCTGGATGAGGGCATTGAGTGCAGCATCAGCAAATGTGCAGATGGCACCAAGCTGGGTGTGAGTGTGGATGTGCTGGAGGGTAGGAGGGCTCTGCAGAGAGACTCAGACACCACTGTGACACTGACACTGCAGGGTGTCATGGCACCAAGAATCCATTGTGACACTGCAGGATCTTGTGTCACCAGGGGTCCATTGTGACACCGTGCAAATGAGGAGTCCATTGTGTCACTGTGGAGCTTTATGGAATTCGGGGGCCCCTGTGACTCCATGGGGCCTCATGAAATCAAGAAGACAGTTGTGACACTTTTTGTCATTGTGGAAACAGGGAGACCACTGTGACACTGCAGGACCTCATATAACCAAGAGGCCATTGTGACAATGCATGGCCTTGGGATGACTAAGGTGCCATTGTGACACTTTGGGGTACAAGGATCTAAGAGACTTAGTGACACCCAGGGGTTCCATGGAACCAAAGGGAGATTGTGACACTGGGAGGCCTCATGAAATTGTGACACCCTAGGGCCTTATGGAACTGTGCTGACATTAAGCTAGGTCGGAGTGTGGATCTTCTGGAAGGTAGGAGGGCTCTGTACACAGGCCTGGACAGGCTGGATCCAGGGCCCAAATCCAAGAAGGAGAGGTTTAAAAAGACGAAGTGCTGGGTCCTGCACTTTGGTCACAACAACCCCTGCAGGGCTACAGGCTGGGGACAGAGTGACTGACAGCAGCCAGGCAGAAAGGGACCTGGGGACACTGATGGACAGCAGGCTGGACATGAGCCAGCAGTGTGCCCAGGTGGCCAAGAAGGCTAATGGCTGCTGGCCTAGATCAGTGATGGTGTAGCCAGCAGGAGCAGGGCAGTGATTCTTTCCCTGTGCTCAGCAGTGGTTGGGCAGCACCTCAAGTGCTGTGTCCAGTTCTGGGTCCCTCAATTTAGGAAGGACATGGAGGGTCTGGAGCGTGTCCAGAAAAGGGCAGCAAGGCTGGTGAGAGGTCTGGATCACAAGTTTTGGGAGGAGTGGCTGAGGGAGTTGAGGTTGTTGATCCTGGAGTAGAGGAGGCTCAGGGAGTCATGGTATTGTCAGGGCACAGGTGTGACATGATGATCTCCAAGGTCTTTTCCAGCTTTTCGAATTCTGTGATTCTCTGAAACGACCCCTAGACCAGTTGCAGGATGAGCCCTGGGCCTCCTCTTCACAAGGTCCAGCAGCCCAGGTCCCTCAGCTTCTCCAGACAAGCCCCAAAGCCCATCCTGTCAGTCCTGCCGAGCCTCTCCAGCCCCTCCTCATTGCCCACAACAGGGAGCCCCACAGCCAGACACAGCAGCTCAGATGTGCCCCCCTGGCCTGTGGTGCCTCTGGCAAGGGAGGAACACAAGGCGCTGCAGGACCCTGCAGACAATTCCTGAAGCACTTGGAGGATGATCCTGCTCCGCAAGGGATACAATTTGGGAACAGAAATGGGGACTGAAGTCAGAGAGGAAAGGGCAAACAGGGATGGGCTGTTTGCAGGAGAGGGGAGAGAGATGGGCAAGAGGAAGAAATCTGGATCAAGAAAGAGTAAAGAAAGGTGAAGCCAAGGAAATGCTCAGGGCAGTTTGTGGGTGGCTGCCAGGCAGCCCTGGCTCTGTGCAACAACATCTGCAGTGGGACAGGAAACTCACAGCTGATGGGAACAAACTTTCTGGCTGACTTCAGAGGCCACAACAAAGCTGAGTGGTTTCCCTACTGTCCCCCAGCCCTTGCTGGCCCCAGGGGCTGATGGCATTTGTGCTCCCTCAGCTCCATGTCCCCACAGCAGCACCATGGGGGTGCTGACCCTGCTGTGTGCAATGCAAACAGGGGCTCCTGAGCCAGTGCTGCCGTGTGTGTGCCTGCAAGGATGCGGCTCCTGTGTGAGCTGGGGGAGAGGCCAGGGCTGCAGAGGGGGGATGTTGTTGGCAGGTGCATGAGGACGCTCTGGGACGCTGCCCTGGGGTGTCCAGCGCAGTGGGGATGGATCAGCCCCTGCTCTGCTGCTCCTTGCCAGGGTGTCCCCCTTGCAGGGACCTTGCAGAGCACCAGCCATGCTGTTTGTCCCCAGCCTGCCCACAGCCAGCCTGGGGCTGCTCATGGGGCTTTTCTGTGCTCAGCATTGGGCTGGCCAAGTGTTGTGGAGAGAGCCTGGCCAAGGAGCCTGGAGCCCCCAGGCCCTGGCCTGAGGCATCAGCGCTGCCCCAGCAGTGCCCATGGCCTGTCCCTGCTGCAGCCCCAGCACTGCCACCCCCAGGGCTGTGCCCAGCCCCGAGAGCACTCAGGCCCTGCAGCAACACGAGGGCCAGGAGGGCAGTGGGGTAGAGGCACGGGAGCAGCACTGGCAACACCAAGTGCTGCTGCTGCTGGGCACAGCTGCTGTGCCAGCACTGATTTGCCCCAGCTCTGCACACAGACATTGCTGCTGCAGCTCCAGAGAAGGGAACAAATGGGACATCTCTGGAGAAAGCTTTGCAGGTAGATCCTTTAGTTCGTTTAAAGCCACGAATAATGCAGCCCCTAATTGACACAGTCTCTGTTCACAATAGTGGTGGAAGAAAACAAAATGAGAAATGGCAGAGGCAATGGCATTTCTTTCCAGACAATAGTAAAAGACTAAAAGAAAGGAAAGAAAAGAACAGACTAACAACCAAACTAATAAGAAGAATCAAAGGTGACTTTTATTACAAGTGAATTGCAGAAATTGGCCCGCAGTTTAATGTTTCTTAAACCATCCAGTCATCAATGTCCACACTGCAGCCCTGAGCTCCTTGTTCCTCAGGCTGTAGATGAGAGGGTTCAGGGCTGGAGGCACCACTGAGTACAGAACTGACACTGCCAGATCCAGGGATGGGGAGGAGATGGAGAGGGGCTTCAAGTAGGCAAAAAACCCAGTGATAACAAACAGGGAGACCACAGCCAGGTGAGGGAGGCAGGTGGAAAAGGCTTTGTGCCGTCCCTGCTCAGAGGTGATCCTTAGCACAGCCCTCAAGATGTGCACATAGGAACAAACAATGAACACAAAACAACCAAAAGCTAAACAAATACTAAGAGCAATGATCCCAAGTTCCCTGATGTAGGAGTGTGAGCAGGAGAGCTTGAGGATCTGGGGGATTTCACAGAAGAATCCCCCCAGGGCATTGCCATGGCACAGGGGCAGGGAAAATGTATTGGCCGTGTGTAGCAGAGCATAGAGAAAGGCACTGGCCCAGGCAGCTGCTGCCATGTGGGCACAAGCTCTGCTGCCCAGGAGGGTCCCGTAGTGCAGGGGTTTGCAGATGGACACGTAGCGATCGTAGCACATGATGGTGAGAAATGAAAATTCTGCTGCAATGAAAAATGCAAAGAAAAATACCTGAGCAGCACATCCAGCATAGGAGATGTGTCTGGTGTCCCAGAGGGAATTGTGCATGGCTTTGGGGACAGTGGTGCAGATGGAGCCCAGGTCAGTGAGGGCCAGGTTGAGCAGGAAGAAGAACATGGGGGTGTGCAGGTGGTGGCCGCAGGCTACGGCGCTGATGATGAGGCCGTTGGCCAGGAGGGCAGCCAGGGAGATGGCCAGGAAGAGGCAGAAGTGCAGGAGCTGCGGCTGCCGTGTGTCTGCCAATGGCAGCAGGAGGAAGTGGCTGATGGAGCTGCTGTTGGACATTTGCTGTGTCTTGGCATGGGGATCTGTAAGTAAAGTAATCATGGAATAGTTCAGTTTGGAGAAGATTTTAAATATCCCAGCCCAGCTTGGTGTCACTTTCCCCCCACTGCCTGCCCAGGGCTCTGCTGCCTGGAGCTGTCCCTGCCAGCAGCTGCTTCCCTGTGCCCAGGGCTGGGCCCTGCCAGTGCTGCCAGAGCCCAGCCCAGCCCTGGGGGTTCAGCTCTGCCCTGCACACCCCTCCCAGCAAAGGCACTGCCCAGGCCCAGCTCTGCTTCTGCAGGCTCTGATGGCAATGTCATAGCTATCCTGAGGAGGCTGGAAAAGTGACACTGATGCTGCCTGTGAGGGACCCTGAGCTAATTTCTGTCAGTGCCTGCTCTATTAAAATCCAAGAAAAAAATATTATATTTTTTCCAAACTGAAGTTAGAGATTTATATCTATATGCAATTTCCCTTCTACGCAACACAGAGCAGTAGATTAAAAAATCAGGATTTTCCTTTTTAGGCAGGCCCTGCCTCTCTGTGCTCCCTGTGTAATCTACCTAGAAACATTCTGGAGTTAAATGTTATGCTGGGAGCAGTTCTGAACTATGCAGCGTCCTCACCACATAAGGAGAACATTTCCAACCCTTACCAGCTGTCTCCTTCCACCCAGACCTTGTCCCCCAGTGCTGGGAGCAGCTCCCAGGGCTGGCTGAGAGCTGTCCCTGGCAGGCAGCAGAGTCCCTGCCCCAGCACAGCGCCCTGGGCTGCAGGACCCTGCTCTGTACCACAGCCCTGGGCACCCCTGGCTGCTCTACACAAGAGATCATCAGAGAATGTACTCACACAGTCTGCAGGCATTGGGATGTTCCAGCTTTAGGAGATCACTGCAGGAGCTGCAGCTGCATTGTCCTGCAGCCAGAGGCTTCCTGTGTCAAGGGCTGGGAGTGATTCTGCCCCAGGCACTTCTGAGCATCTTCCCAGCCCTGACTGATTGAAGCTCTCTGTGCCTCTGTGCTGTGCCTGGGGTGGCTGCAGGCAGTGCCCCAGCCCTGCTGAGCTGTGCACAGGAGCTACTCATGAAGAGAAATGTGTTTTTGAAGCTCTTCTTGGTTGTCAGGATCACATTCTGAGACAGGAGCCCAGCCCAGCTCAGCAGCACAGACACAGCACAAGCACTTTAATGTCCCTCTTGTGGATTGGGGCTGAGTATCTGAACATCAGTCCCTGAGTGGGAGCTGAAGAAACCTCTCAAGAACTCCAAGTCACAATCAAACTCCAAAGTTTCCTAAAGTTTTAATGGGTCCCAATGAGGGACACAACTGAGAAAGTGTCCCCAGGTTCCAGTCAGAGCAGGAAATTGGAGGCAGAGATGACAGGTGGGGACAAAGAGAAGCCAAGTCTTGATGCCCTGGGGCACAGCAGGGTCTGTGCCACCAAGGGCTGGGAGGAGACACCTTGTCCTGAGCCACTGGGGCCTCCTGGCACAGCCCCAGCAAGGCTGGCCACTGTCACCCCTTGTCCTGCCCTCAGCATCCCCCCACATCCCAGTGGCCTCAGGGATGTGCTGGGACCAGTCCCTGGGGAGCCTTGGTCAGGAATGGCCCTGAGGGCTCCTTCATGCTCCCAGGAACTGCAGGTTTTTCAGAGGACTTTGGGTTTTGCTTTTGCCTTGGATTCTGTGAGAGCTTTGTGCAATCATGGCCTCCAATTATCTGCTTTAATTAGTCTCTTGAGAGCCTTTGTCACTAACAACACTAAGTGGGGCTGATTAAGGCTTCAAGATACTTCAGTTTTTTAAGGTACTTGGAGGTTCCCTTTTGACACCAACTCTTCTAGTAGTTTATGCAATCATGGCCCCAATTATCTACTTTAATTAGTCCCTTGAGAGCTTTATATTGACACTCAGTGGGTCTCAATAATACATTGAGATACTCAAGGTTTTAAAGGTACTTTGGATTTTCCTTTCCTCTCTGACTCTCTGAGAGTGTTTTGAGCTATCCTGGCATCCAGTTCTTTCCTCCAAGGAGTCCATGAGGAGCCTGTGTTGGGGATGGACTTCAGTGAGACCCATTAATGCTTTGAGACACTTTGGGTTGTTCTTCTGCCTTGGACTCGTAGAAAGGTTTGTGCAATCTCCTCTCAGGCCCTGAAGTTCAAGGGCTTAGCACCAAATGCACCACGGGGCTGATTGGGATCAAGCAAATCCTGACAAACCATGGCTCTGCCTTGATTTCTCTCTGGTGAAGTTCATTCATTAGGAAGATTTTCAAATCCAGTTATGGAGAAATATTTCCAAGTGATTCCAAGAAATGCACATTCCTATTTTGAAGAGTGTATTTCATTGCTGTTCTCTTTAGAGCAGAGGTGATTACAGCATTCTGTGATTGATATTGATGCAGGCTCTCTCCTCAGGTCTGGCCTGCTCACAGAAGCTGTGCCTTGAGGTCTGACCCAGTGTGGACAACCTTGCTGCACATTCCCCAACCCCATCCTGTCTGTCCTCACTCACCTGGGACCTGCTTTACTTGAAGAACTGTCTGCACACAGGCCAAAAGGAGTGTTCCCCCCCCCTTTTTTTTTTTCTGTTTTGAAGCAATCTACAACTCCTTAATGTCCCCATTGAAAACAGACACCTTCTATTAGTGTGTGCTAAAGCCAAGGTGCCACCAAGCAGCTTCCCCTTCCCCAAGGCAGAACCCTGCAAGAAATGTTTGAGTCCTTTGGACTCCTTGGTTCCCTGAGGCCTTGAAGTTTCACAAAGGCCCCTTGGTTCTGCACTGTCACAATGGAGATTTGGGTCCATGGGGCCCCACAGTGTCACAATGCTCTTTTTGGTTCCATGAGGCCTTGATCTGTCACAATGGACTTTTGGCTCCTCGAGGTTCCATACTCTCAACAATGGTCTCTGTAGTTCCAGAGTGTCACAATGGACTCTTGGTTCCAGGTGGCCCCACAGTGTCACCGTGGTCTCCTTGGTTCCACAAGGCCGTGCAGTGTCACAATGGCTCACAGGTTCCATGAGGCCCCACAATGTCACAGTGGACTCTTGGTCCCATGAGTTTCCCCAGTGTCACAATGGTTCCTTGGCTCCACGTGGCCCAGGTGTCTCACAATGGACTCTTGGTTCCGTGGGGCCCCGCAGTGTCACAGGGGTTTCCTTGGTTCTGTAGGGTCACAATGGACACTGCAGCGCCCCCTGCTGGCCGGGAGGACCTGGCACTGTGCGAGCACCTCCTGGTGGCCGACCCCTGCAACTGTGAGTGGCTTGTACTGGTTTGTACTGGTTTGTACTGGTTTGTACTTGTTTGTGCTTGGATGGAGTCCAGGAGGTGCTGGGACAAGGCTGGGGTCATTGGTTTGTACTGGGTTATACTGGGAGAGGTTGTGTGACTGTCCAGGAGGACCTAGGGCTGGGTGTACTCGTTGTACTGTGTTATACTGGTTTGTACTGGGATGGGCTGATGGGGGGTTACTGATTTGTACTGGGTTATACTGAGATGTGGTACTAGGGGTGACTGTTTTATGCTGGGTTATACTTGGTTATACTGGTTTATATTGGGATGGGGTGCTAGGGGTCACTGTGTTATACTGGGTTATGCTGGTTTATACTGGCATGTGGTCCTGGGTTGTCCTGGGTTGTAGTGGTTTATACTGGGTTATACCGGGATATTCTGGATTTTACTAGGTTAAACTGGGGTGTCCTGGGTTATACTGGGAGGGAGCTTGGGGATGCTTGGCACTCCACTGGGATTAACTTCTGGGGATGCTGGCCTTGCTGATTTATACTGAGATAGAGCTTGGGACCTACTGGGAGTGACTTCAGGTTGTGTTGGCCTTACTGGTTTATACTGGGAGCTGTCACCAAGGGCTCAGGGCCTCAGGGGTGACTCCCAGTGCTTACTGGTTTGTACTGGTGCCATCCCAGTATAAACTTGGGAGCCACAGGACCACACTAGGAGTCTGTAGACTACACTGGGAATGGGTTTGGGTGCATGAGGCCTTACTGGTTTATACTGGGAGCTGCTGCCACAGGTCTCAGAAGCTCGGGAGTGGCTCCAAGTGCTTACTGGTTTATACTGGTGCCTTCCCAGTCCACACCTGGGAACACTAGTAGGCACTTGCAGCCAGGCAGGACCTCAAGGCCGAGCTGGCCTTCACCAGGGCCTTGCTGAGCCACAGCTTCTCCAACTTCTCAGCCTGGCAACACTGCCTGTGGCTGCTGATGCCCACCAGGAACTACGGCAAGGGCACTGCCCCCTGGAAGGCTGAAGGAAGGTGAGGGATTCCCTAAAAAACTCCTCCAATTTTGCGAGATCCCCAAAATTTTCCACCCTGTCCCTCGCCTAAAGTGGGAGCTGGTGGGTTCTGTTGGGTTGAATGGGTAGACCTGGTGTTCCTAAATCCCCATTCACTTCAATGAGTAGATCTGGTTTCCCTAAATCCCCACTAACTTTAATGGGTAGACCCGAACTCCTGGATACCTGGGTGCCCCCATCGAGATATTGGGATTTCCCGTGGTGTCCCCCTGAGATTTTGGGGTGCCTCCTGTGCCCACACAGAGATGGAGCTGCTGCAGAATACCATCTTCACCAACCCCATGCACCAAAGCACCTGGCTGTACCTGCACTGCATCCTCTCCCGAGGTAACTCAGGGCTCCCTCCCACCCCTGATGTCCTCACCTGGACTTTTGGGGTACCCCTGAATGTTAGGGTGTCCCCCGACAGCCCCACAGGTGCCAAGGGTCATCTGTGTCCACGTCGACTGGGAGGACAGTGGCCATCATCTTCTCCTGGTCTGTCAGGGTGAGTCAGGCCACTTGGGTGCCCCAAAAATCACCGGGGTACCCCCAGAAATCACCTGGATAAACCTGGGTACCCCTTGCACACCTGGATCACCAAAAACCCCTGGACCCTCCGAAAACTAGTGTCTCAAACATCCTCATTGCTTTGACTGGGTAGACCTGGAGGCCCTAAACTTTATTACCTTTAAAGAGTAGACCTGCTGTCCCTAAATTCAATGGGTTAGCTCTGGAGTCCTCTTTATCTTCGTTTATCTCTATAAATTCCTCCCAGTTGTCCCACTTTTTTCAGTGGTCTTAGTAACCCCAGTGTCCCTCCTTTAGCCCTTGCCAGTGCTCCCAGTTTAAACAGTAACTCTTCCCAATCAAGCCCTCTCAATGGGTAGACCTGGTGTCCCTAAAACCCTATTGGCTTCACAGGGGTAGATCTGGTGTCCTTCAATCCCCTTTGACTTCAGTGGGCAGAGCTGATGTCCCAAAACTTTTGGCACTAAAAATCCCAATTTTGGGCTTGGAATTCTCAGATTTCAGGCTGAAAATGGAAACTTTTGGGCTTACCTGGGGGCAGAGCTCCAGCATGGACAGCAGGTGTCGGATCAGGGATTCAGGATTGGCCTCCAGGAATTCATCCAGGACATCCAGAGCATTGGCACTGCAATCCTGGGGTGGAAATTCCCAGAATTCAGCCCAAGATTTTCCTCCAAATTTACTCAAATTTCCCTATATTAGGGCCAAATTTCCTCAAAATCCCATTGATTTTAATGGATAGACCATGTGTCCCGAAATCCCTATTGACTTTAATGGGATACACCTGGTGTCCATAAGTTCCTATTGATTTCATTAGTCATGTCTGATGTCAAAAAAATGTGTATTGGGAGATTGATATTGTAAGAGATGAGGCAACTGAGAGACGTTGTAAAAGATGGTTTATGGCCTCATGGTGTCAGTCTCATAGAAGGGTGAGACATTAAAGCTGTTACATCCAAAGCCATAATATCAGAACCTGCCTCATTCTTAGTTACAATGCTTTATGTTAGTATTTTATCCAATCAAATACTTCTGTGAAGTTTGCCAGCATCCTTTTACACCAATCATTAATTGCTTTACTTCTCATGGTTTTGCTGCAATGCATCATTTTTGAACCAATCATAAAACTTCACCAACCTACATTGATATATCTTAAACTTCTAATTAACTTTATAACAGGTTCTATTGCTAAGCTTTACAATCTTTTACTGTCTTACTTAACATACTGCTTTGGTTACAGAATGCATATTTCTGTTTGCTTAAAACATATTTTTACCTAAACTACAAACTTATATTCTTGTTTTATATCAGTTTTCCTTTTAATGCTCTGATTCCCCAAGACTTCTCCAAGGTCTGAGGTCAAACCTTGTTTCCATCTCAATCTCTGAGCCTGTATGCACAAGGCCCTGAGAGCTCTCTGTGCCTGCATTTCCCACACCACCTGTCATCTCTGCCTCCAATTTCCTGCTCTCACTGGAACCTGGGGACACTTTCTCAGTTGTGTCCCTCAGTGAGACCCATGAATGGCATCAGACACTTTGGAGTTCGATTCTGACCAAATTCTTAAGAGGTTTCCTGGAAAACAATGGTTCTGCCTTGATTTCCCTCTGGTCTGGTCCAGTTCATTTGGAAGTTTTTCAACTCCAGTTATGGAGAAATAAGACAAAGAGCTTCTTAGAAATATCCATTCCTATTTTCAAGGGTGTATTTTATTACTGTTCTCTTTAGAGCAGAGGTGACTGCAGCATTCTGTGATTGATATTTGTGAGAAATGGATTTGTAAAGGATTCTCAAAGCCTGACTGAAAGCTCACACAGTCTTGTACATCTGGATGCAAACTCTGAGATAAGGTGTGCTGACTCAGAAAGGCCATGGAATAGAGAAGACATTGCTAAGAGAGAGATTGAACTAGAAACAAGTTTCAAACAATAGCCTTGCAAAAAGATCAGATATTTTGGAGAATTAGAACTGTGAAAAATCCATTGTGGCAAGACTACGTGGACTAAAATACAAGGTGATTGGTGTTAGAATTATTAGCACCATTGTGTGGCAAAAGCTAATACGCTGACAAACATTTATAAAATATTGTAAGCAGGAAATAACTTGGCTTCAGATGGAATGGCATTGAGTTTTACATCTCTTATGTTTCACCTTTCAAGGAGTCTGATAATGGAATAAAATATTTTTAAAACCCCTCTTAGTTGCCACATCTCTGTAGAGCTGAGGTTTTCCAACAGTGCTGAGTCCCTGGACATCAGTCCCTGAGAGGAAGCTGAAGGAAAACTTCTCAAGAACTCAAAATTAAATTGAAACTCCAAAGTTTCTTGAAGTTTTAATGGATGGATATGACTCAGAAAGTGTCCCCAAGTTCCAGGTAAGCAGAACAATGGAGGCACTGATGACAGGGGGGGACAAACAAGGGAAAGGTGTCTCTGATGCTGAGCACACCTGAATGTGTTTCAGGAATGCAAAGGGCCAAGGGCTGAGCCCCAGCCCCTGGCAAGGTAGATCCTGTCCCTCCCTCATTGCTCAGGGCTCTTCCCAGCCCACTGGGCTCTGGGCATGTGTAATGCCAAGGGCAGCACCATGGGGCGGCCCCTGCCAGGCTGCTGAGCAGGGACAAGGAGGCAATGAGGCCCCAGCACAGCAAGGCTCACTTGTCCCCTGCTGGCCTCAGGCCCAGGGCCAGCCTGCATGGCCCAAGTGCTGCAGGAGTTGGCTGTGTCAGGGCCTTTCAGCTGCTGCCCATCCCTGTGGCCTCTGCAGCCCAGGCTGTCCTACGGTGTCCATGCCCTGCGCCTCTGTCCCTGCAGGCTGTCGTCATCCCCCGGCTGCCCCACCTCGCTGGCCCCTTCCTTTGCTGACAGCTCTGCCTCCTGCCTGCCTCTTCCTGCACACACAAAGCCTTGGGCTTGACACCAAAACTGTTCATTCAATTTTTACTCTGCCTGTGAACTTTCAGCAGAGAATCATGGCATGCAGGAGCTGCTTTCCCAGCAGAGACTGTCAGAAGAGAAGAAAAACACATCTGGCTCAAGGGTGCAGTGATAGAAAAAACAAAGACTGATTCAGGAACTTGGCGTGGGTTTTATAGAAATGATAAATTGAAATACACATGTAGTGACTAAATATAAGCAACTGACTCGTAGAATCAGGTGTCCACATAAGTTTAGGAGTTATCCCACATTGGACCTGAGGCTTGAAATAAAGGATGTCTTCTTTAACACGAAATCAGTTTTAAGGAGTCTTATTCTGATATTTTGGAGATTTGGTGACAGCGGGTCCTCACAGAACCAAGGAGTCAGCTGTGACACTGTGGAACCTGAAGGTGCACTGTGGAACCTCCTGCAACCATGGGTGCATTGTGACACTGCAGGGCCTCACAGAACCAAGGTGACCATGTTATAGCACAGAACCTCGTGGAACAAAGGGTCCGTGGTGACACTGCAGAACTGTTGCTGAGAGTATGAAAGCTCATGGAACCTGAAGTTCATTGTGACCAAGGGGCCATTGGGACACTGCAGATCCAAGGAGACCATTGTGACACTGAGGAACCTCATGGAACCAAGGGTCCATTGTTACATTGTGGGGACTCATGAAACCAAAGGTCCATTGTGACATTTCAGGGCCTCATGGAACAATGGAGACTATTGTGAAACAGAATCACAGAGGTAATGAGGTTGGAAAAGACCTTTGAGATCATGAAATCCAACCTATCACCTAACATCACCTCATCAATTTAAGCATGGCTCTGAGTGCCACGTTCAGTCTTTTTTTAAATGCCACCGGGGTGGTGACTCCACGACCTCCCAGGGCAGAAGATTCCAGTGCCCAATCACTCTTTCAGTGAAGAATTTTTTCCTGATGTCAAACCTATACTACCCCTGGTTTATCTTAAGACTGTGCTCTCTCATTCTGTCAGGTGCTGTCTGGGAGAAGAGCCCGACCCCCACCTGACTACAGCCTCTGTTCAGGTGGTTGTAGAGAGTCTCACTGGAGACCATTGTAGCCACTGGGGCCATTGTAGCACGGCAGGGCCTCATGGAATCAAGGGGACCACAGTGACAGAGCGGGGCTCCATGGGACAAAGGGGCCAATCTGACACTGTGGAACCAAGGAGATCATTGTTACACTACAGGGCCTCATGGAACCAAGGAGGCCATGATGACACTTTGAGGCCATGTGGAACCAAAGGACCATTGTGGCACTGCAGGGCCTCATGGAACCAAGGGCACAAGAGTGACCCTGTGAGCTCCAAGGGACCGAGGGGGCATTCTGACACTGCAGAACCAAGGAGACCATTGTGACACTATGGGGCATCATGGAGCCGAGAGTCCTTTGTGACACAGCAGGGCCTCATGAACCCATGGAGGTCATTTTTACAATTTGAAGTTTTGTGAAACAAAAGGGCCATTGTGGCATTTCAGGGCCTTATGAAATCAAGGGGCCATTGTGACACTGTGGGGCCTCATGGAATCATGGAGTCCATTGTGACACTACAAGACCTCATGGAAGCAAGGAATCGTTGTGACACTATGGAGTCCTGGCAGGCCAAGGGGCAATTGGCACAATGTGTGGCACCATTGAACCAAGGAAGCCATTATAACACTACAGGGCCCCATGGAACTGAGGATTCATGGAACAGTGCTGGACCCCATGGAACAAAAGGTCCATTGTGACAGTGTGGGGCCTCATGGAATCCTGGAGGCCATGATGACACTTTGAGGCCTCGTTGAATCAAGGGGCTCTGCAGGTCCTTGTGGAACCAAGGAGACCCTTCTGCCACTGTGAGTCCCCGTAGAACCAAGGGTCCATTTGGATACTGCAGTGTGGGAAATGCAGGCACGGAGAGCTCTCAGGGCCTTGGGCATACAGGCTCAGAGATAGAGATGGATACAGGGTTTGACCTGAGACCATGGAGAAGGCTTAGAGAATTAGAGCATTAAAGTGAAACAGACATAAAACAAGAATATAAATTTGTAGTTTAAGTAAAACTATGTTTCAAGAAAACAGAAATATGGATTATGTAAGCAATGCACTATCTTAAGTAAGATACTAAAAGATCTTAAAGTTTAGCAAAAATAACTTGTTATAAAGTTAATTAGATGTTAAGATGTATCAATGTAGGTTTGTGCAGTGTTATATGATATACTGAAAAATTATGCATTGCACTGAAATCATGGGAAGCAAAGCAATTAATGATTGGTATAAAAAGACACTAGCAAAGTTCATAGAAGTTTTTGATTGGTGAAAAAACTAATATAAGGCATTGGAAACTAAGAATGAGAAAGCTTCTGATATTATGGCCCTGGATGTAACACCTTTAATGTCTCACCCTTCTATGAGACTGATGAAATAAAGCAATAAACCATCTTTGACAATGTCTCTCAGTTGTTCCATCTCTTGTAATATATATCTCCCAATAGAGATCTTACGGACATCAGGTCTACCCTTTGAAATCAATGGCAATGTTGCAATAGCTACAAATCAAAGGGGATTTAGGAACATCAGGTCTACCTTTTGAAATCAATAGGGATTTAGGGAAACCAGGTTTACCCATTAAAGTCAATGGGGATTTTGCAGAAATTTGGTGCTAAAATGGGGAAATTTGGGGGAAATACTGGGCTGAAATCTGGGAATTTTCCATTTCAGGATCATGGTGCTGACACTCTGGAAGTCCTGCCAAAATTCCTGGGAGCTAATCACAAATTCTTGATCCCAAACCTTCAGCATGTGCTGGAGCTGTGCCTCCACTTAAGCCCAAACTCTTTGTTTTCAGCCCCAAATCTGGGAATGGAGAATCAAGCAGGTGCAGCCTGGAAAGCTGTGGCTCTGATGATCATAGCCATGGCTATGGCAGACATGTGTGCAAGACCTCCTATATACAATGGGACTGGCATTTCTATGTGTCAGGGGAAAGCTTCTGACTTTGACTCTCCTAAGTCTCTGTGGCAGGTGTTACAAATATCAAACACAACTGTCTGGACAGGGAAAGATGTCTGGGGATGCAAATTCGCATTTGTTCAGGACGGATTCCATCAGGGACTTCTAAAACCCATTCAAATTGGTACTGAATGTTGTGAGACATGCTTCACTAACTGTTCTGAATTCAGGCTTAAAACAGAGGAATGTGAAACCAAGGCTTTTAGAATTAAACCACGAGGGAACTGTGCCACATCTATCTGAACGTAGAACGTGGGCACAAGAGGTTAAAGGGAAGTGGCAGATTATTAACATAGAGCTATGTGCCACAAGAAAACAACTGAGGTTTGTATGTGAATGAAATGTCAACAATGACCGAGATATTTGCCTGGATACACAACAAAGCATCTGTCTCTTCAGAATCCATTCAGTCAACCAGACAACCTTGCTGGTATATATAGATCAGGGCTGTGTATGCCTCAGAACAGCATGCCCCACCATAAGAGTGGACACGCTCATTATAAAGGAAACACAATCTGATTTGTGCATTTGTAACTTGGTCAAAATTGAGGGGTGCAATTTCTCCTATTGGGCACCTGTTGTATCACATCAGTATATAAAGGCAAACATGACAACTGTGCAGGATGTATTGTCTGTGCCCAGAAGAATGAATCTCACTCTAGTTATAGAGCTACTAAAACGCAGACCTTCAGGAAATTCTGAAAGAAATGAGAAGTATGGGAAAGAAGATCTTGATCACAATACACCATGAGACAGACTATAAGGAGACCATAGAAGGTTGGAGGGAGACACATCTCACCACTGGTGGGATGTATTTTTTGGGTGGTCTCCTACTGCAGCAGGGTTTCTACACTGATTGTGTCATCTGATAGTAGTTTTGTTAGTTCTGATGAGTATAAGTTTTGTTCTTGGTTATGATTTTCTGGAATTTGCAACAGTCACAAAGGATGGCTACAATGCCTATCCTGTTATCGAATCAACTAGGTAAAGACAGTCATAGAGAGTATGATAGGTATCTTAGAAGAAAAGGGGGGAAATGAGATGGGGAACATCTATGGTTTTGAAAATTCAGAATTTTAAAATCACATAACATGCTTAAGCAAGTGGATGGGACTTAGAACACATAGCGGAAATGGTATGTAACAAACCATATAGGAACTTAGTTACCAGGAAAAAACCCTTAAGATATATTGCAAAAACTCAGCAAAAAAAGACCTGGCTATTGTACAAACCCAACAAAACAGAAACCTGTGGCTCCAGAAACCAGCCAGGACCAGCCAGGTGGTTTTGAGTGGGACAAACTGACCTGAGGGAGAGCCAAACCTCCACTGCACCTGCCCAAAAGCAGAGCTCAAACAGCGATTACTGAGGAAGACATACGGCCTTCATCCCAAAACCACCAAACACAACTACCAGGAGGTTTGGCAGCTAATTTTAATACAAAGCAGGAGAAGGTGGAGATGGGTGGGCAGGGAGGTGTGGGCTTGTGGATCAATATGTATTTATGCCTGGAACCTGTCTTGACCAGGTACACGTGGTTTAGAGGAAATATCCCCCCAATGTGTCCCAGCTGCCAATGAAAAACTCTCTACAATTTCAGTGTCATATCCTGATTCCTGAAATCGGGAAAGGTCCAGCAGCTGTGTTGGTTCTGCAGAGCAAAAATGGCCCCTGGCTCCATGGGACCCCAGTGTCACAACTGACTCCTTGCTTCCATGTCACCCCTCAGTGTCAAAATGGCCCCTTCGCTCCAACAGAACACAAAAGTTTTGCATAAATATTGAACAAATCCCGCTTAACACACCTGGGAACATCTGTCTGCATTCAAAAGTGAGATTAAAGGTGAGGGTGGCACCAGCAGCTTCCATCTACAACAAAGACCCAGGGAAAGGACAGGGACAGAGAATTCAGCTGAAAGACTCAGAATTCTGCTTACAGAGATCATTGCTGGTCACACTGTCCCTCGTAGGAAGGTGACATCATTCCAGACAGCCTGCACTGAGCATGTGGTTCCTCAGTGGGATTTGTTGTTTAGGAAACCTGCTCAGGATTTTCCATTCTTTCCTCACAAATAGGAAAACTTCTCCTGGGTCTGTGTGCAGGCAGAGCCCTGAGGAGAGCAGGTGGGACATGGTGCAATGGGCTGGGACAGCCAGCTGCAGAGCTCAGGGGACAAGGTTGTGCTGCAGGGCACAGGGATGTCAGTCCCAGGTGGGCGATGTCAGACATGGGGAGGCTGGGGGTGAGGAGCAGGTTATCCAAACATGGTCAGCCTGCAAGGGGCTCATTCTTCTGCATGCCCAGACCTCCTAAGGAAACATTCAGCATCAAGATCACTTGGGAAATGCTTCAGTCAGCTCTTCTCTGAACCAAAAAAATAAAAAAATATACTCACTTGACTAAATAAAAATATTCATGAGGTGTACTTTGAAATCTTCCTCCTTAAAAGAACTCCAAACTGACTCCAATGAGTAGAACAAGCCCTGGAGTCTTGAAGACAATTGAAGGAAGACAAAGAACTCCTGAGGACTTTCTGTATTTTAATGATCCCCACGGTGGATTTGGGGCTGAGTCCAGGACCCTCAGGCACTGAGAGAAGGTTGAAGAAGCTGCTCAAGGGTCAGAAGTGAAATAGATAAACCTAAAATCCCTTGAGGTATGGCACTATGGTTGGGTGTTAAGTGTCGTGTTGTTGGAGTGTTGTATTGTTACTTACCGTTTGTTTTAAGTTGTTCTTGTTGAATCTGTGCTCTCCAGTTTCAGTCTCCTGTGTTCCCAGTTGTACACCCCACCCCCTGGCAATTCCTGTATCCCCAGTTTCCCCCTTACCTTCCGTCAAGCAAGGCCCCCCCTGCTCCCCACTTGCCCATCATACTCCTGATGCCGCCTAATAAACCAACTGAGCGACTCCCACTATGCTCCGCTCGAATGCGGAAGTTTGATTAACACCAAAAATTCCTAAAAGCAACAAGCAGGCATGAGATCTAAATCTATAAGAGGCACTGTTATGTGTGCAGAACATCAAACTCTACACGTGGACAGTTTCCATCTTCCCACCATCACCTGGAGAGCACCACGAGAGGATGACACCCCTTAGACTACGGGAGCCAAAGGGAGTTCCTGGGAACTCCCATGAGGACGGAATCGTGACTCTGCAGAGTGTGATAATTAATAAAAGATTCATGTTAATCACAAAAGCATTGGGGTTTGTATAAACCAGAATACTGAGCTCTGAAATGAACCATGGACACTAGATAAAGGAAATTATATGATAAAATAATTCTGTTTAAAATCACCTTTTATGTTATATTATGTTGCATTATGTTACATTATAATATGTTATGTTTTCCAAATAAGTTGTATCGGCTGCCAGCTTGCAAAATCAGACTTCCCAAAAAACCCTTCCTGCCTTTGTCTGATCAATACTGCCTATCCCAAAAACCAGACTCCCAGAACTTCTCTGGTGGTTATCTACAAGGATCAGATTGCTATCTGTGACTGATTATCGCCCAAAGGCTTTGTGAATTTGTGTAAGGATGTTTATTCAACCACCACTGCTTACGACAACAAAAATCCCAAAATTGTTGATTACAATGAGAAACCACAGTATAAGAAGAGGCTGCAAACCAAGGTTCGGTGGAGCATGGAGTGGGCGGTGACCCCTCGCGTTCCCCAGCATGCTGCTTGCTCTTTCTATATCAAATAAAACAATCTAAATTTTGCTGAATATCAAGACTTTTGTCTCTCATTTATAACAATAATGATCTCCTTGACTCTGCAGGATCACAGTTGGACTCCTGGGTACATGAGACCCCAAAGTGTCACAATAGATCCTTGTTTCCATAAGGTCTCACTGTGTCATGATATTCTCATCTGTTCAATCAGGCCCCACTGTGTCCCAAAGGTCTGCTCGGCTCTGCAGCTTTAAAACGGCCCTTGGTTCCTTGAGGCCCTGCAGTGCCACACTGGCCCTTTGTTTTACAAGACCCCACAGTTCCACAATGATCCCCTGCTTTCAGAAGGCCCAGAAGTGTCATAATAACCTCTTGGTTCCTTGAGGCCCTGCAACGTCACAACGGACAATTGGTTCCATTGGCCTTCCCTGTGTCACAAGTGTTTCCTGATTCCATGAGCCCTTGCAGTGCCACAATGCTCTTCTTGGTTCCATGAGGCCCTGAAGTGTCACGGTGACCCCTGGGTTCTATGGGGCCCCAGAGTGTCCCAATGGCCCCTTGGTTCCACAGCATCACAAAGGACACTTGGTTCCATGAGGCCCCTTAGTGGTACCATGGATTCCATGGCTCCATGAGGCTCCTCAGTGTAGCAATGTTCTCCTTGGTTCTGCAGTATTAAAATGGTGTCCTAGGTTCCTTGAGGCCCCTCAGTGTCACAGTGGCCCCTTGATTCCATGTGGCCCCACAGTGTTACAATGCTCTCCTTGTTTTCCCAGTGTCACAATGCTCTCCTTGGTTCCATAGGGCTCCACTGTGCCACAAGGGCCCTTGTTTCCATGGGGCACCCCAGTGTCACAAGAGTCTCCGTGGTTCCACAGTGTGACAATGAATCCTTGGTTCCATGAAGCCCTGCAGTGTCACAATGGACATTTGCAGGGCTGGAACCCCTCTGCTCTGCAGCCAGGCTGAGAGAGCTGGAGCTGTTCAGCCTGGGCATGAGAAGGCTCACAGAGACATTAGAGCCCATTCCAGCACCTAAAGGGGCTTTGAGAGAGCTGGAGAGGGACTTTGGAAAAAGGCCTGGAGTGACAGGACAGGTGGGAATGGCCAGGAGGTGAAGCAGGGCAGGTTTAGATGGGAAATTAAGAAAAAATTTTCCCAGCGAGGGTGGTGAGGCCCTGGCACAGGTTAACCAGAGAGGCTGCAGACTCCCCACCTCTGGAGGTGCTCAAGGCCAGGTTGGATGGAGCAATCCGGTTCAGTGGAAGGTGTCCTTGTCCATGGCAGGAGATTGGAACTGAATAATAATCTTTAAGATTCCAACCCAAGCCATTCCATGATCCTAAATTTGTCTGTCCCTGCCTCCTTTACCAGCAGGTTGACATGTTCCTTTTGCAGCCATTTACTGCAAACACAGTGACTGAATTGACTTTGCTCTGGATGTTGTCTGCAGCCTCCATCAGCTCCAGCTGGGCTTTGGCTTTCCTAAACACACGAACATATGGTCAGGTCAGATTTTTGAATTCCTCCTCTGTAACTTGTCCTCACTTCCACCTCCTGGTCGTTGTGCTGTGGCTCATGTCTGTCATTTGTCCCTGAGGCAGCACAGCCCCCCTGGCCAGCACAGGCCCCACATCCCCTCATCAGACACGGCACAGCACAGGGAGTGTTTTGGGTGGGCAAATGTTCCCCACCAGAGTGTCCACTCCACACCTCAGTGTCCAGTCCCAGCACCCACATCCCGTGCCAGGGATCACAGAGAGCCCTGCTCTGGGCTCTGCCAAGGACTGGGTGAGGAGGGAGCCCGGGCAGGGCTGATGCTGCCCCTAGAGCAGTGCTGAAATGGGCAGGAGGAAGGAGATAAGCACAGAACAAATAGACCAAGAAAGTCAGTTCAGTGCCCAGGGGTGAAAGTGGCTGATGGAAGAGGCTGGAGGGATGCTCAAAGCCCTGGGGCACCTTCTCACACTGGCCATGCCACCAAGGCCACAGACCAAGCTCCTCAGTGCTGCACCTGCCTGTCTGAGATCCCTGCCAGGGGACTGGCACAGCAGCACACACCTGCTGGAACGTGTCCTGGCCCTGCAGAGTCACACAGCTCAGCTGACACCAGTGGGTTTTATCTCCCGGGCACTTCCCAGTCTAGCCCAGCTTCTGCCCAGCTCTGCCCACCTCCCCTGCCCTCACCCCAGCCCAGCCCATTCTGGGTGAGCCCCATGGCAGTGCCCGCTCTGGGGTGCTCCAGCACTGGGGGCACTCACCCCACAGCCCTGGCCCCCTTGAAGTGCTCAGCAGCTGCTGAGGGGCAGAGAGAGAGCTCAGCCTCCACAGCAGCCCCAGGGCTGGAGCTCCCATGGCAGGGGAAATGGAGCTCAGGGACAGTGCAGAACTGCTGGTCCTGGCTCCAGGAGATGCCCAGCACAGGCTGCCTCTGCCTGCTCAGTGCCAGCCCCTGTCTCTCCCCAGGCCAGCACAGCAGCCCTGGGCAGGGGACAGAGGGGCCTGGCCAGAGCTGGTGCCTGCAGCAGCAGCAGCTTCCTCTGCATTCCTCCCTGCAGGCACAGAAACGCTCCCTTGCTCCTCTCCCTGCACATCCCTTTCCCCAGCTGAGCGTGTCCTGCCTGGCCGGGCTGGCTTGTCCTGCTGGCCCAGCCCCTGCTCCCCACAGGGCCCTGAGCTGGCCCTGCTGCTCGGGACACACCAGGTTCTGCTGCTGTCCATGGCCGGGGCTGCAGGGAAGCAGCAGCTCCAGGGGGAAGGTTGCAGAAAGGCTCTGGGCAGGGAGGCTGAAAGGGGCACCCCAGGGTCTGCAAGGTCTCTGTGTGGGAGCTGAGCCTGTGACCCCTTGAGCCCTCCCAAGAGCTGGGGCTGCATCTGCAGCTCCAGAGGAGATGTGACAGATGGGAGCAGAAATAAATAATTCCTGCTGGATTCTTTATTGTGTTTGCTTCTACAGGTGACCTGGATCCATATGTAGAGGAGGTGTTTTGTGTCAGATAACACTGGTAGAGTGGTAAGAATAATATTTTTTTTGTAGGGACACATATTGAGAAAGTAAGAAAATTACAGCCTGAAAAATATTCCAGGCTGCAGCTTCTCAGCTCTGTTCCCAGCCGATAAGCTGGTCCAGCTCAAGGCTAGGGAGAATTTCTCCCAGGGTGATCATTTGGTCAAAATAAAAAGGAATTAATAACAAGATAGAACACCTGTTGTGGTGCATGACCAGGCCCCGGGAATGTGGTGTCTTCTCTCTGAACCAATCACCTTTTCTCTACTCTTGGAATTGCGAGTCATGCTATAAAACAAAGTGTGTTTCTGAATAAACTTGTCTCTTTCCTTGCTATCATGAAAGATGACCATGTAGCTGTGCATCTTATTTCCGCCGCACTTTAAAGGGTTAAAACCCCTTTCCACGGCTACAGACTCCCTTTCCCCTCAGACCTCTCCCGCCTTCCCAGCGACTGCCAAGGTCCCTCTGTGCCCCCTTGGCCGGCGACCACGGCGACGTCCCCAACCCGCCGGGCCCCTCGGGCAGCCCCGAGACCTTTTCGGTGGCCACGGACGACGAGGAAGCCCCGGGGCCGCCGCCATCGCCCCCCGGATCCGCCGCCATCGCCCCCCGGGGCCGCCGCCATCGCCCCCCGGATCCGCCGCCATCGCCCCCCGGGGCCGCCGCTCCCCCCGGCCGGGCCGGGCCGGGCCTGAGGCGGGCGCAGCTCCCGCCGCACAGCGCCTGCGCCACAGCAGCTCCGCTAGGCGGCGCCCCCCGCCCGGCGCTGAGGGGCCGCCGCCGCTTCCCGCCCTTGGCCGAGAGCTGCCGGCGATGGCGCCCGGCCGCCCTTCCAGCGGCGCCGTGGAGAAGGAAAAGCGGTTTAAATTGTTCGTTCCGCCCCGCCTGAGCGCTGGGCAGTGGTCTGTGGGCAGATCCCAGGTGAGCGCTCGGCCGCGGGGCCGCTGAGGGCAGCCCCCCCTACCCCGGGCCGCCCCTCGGGCTGTCTCCTGCCCTGGACTCATTTGTGTGCACATGCCTAGACTGGTGCCGGGGGAACATCTTCGGTTGGAATTTCGAAGACTTCTGCTGTTACTTTCTGTCACAGCTGTGAAAAACGAGGTTCAGTTTCCTGGTAGATTTGAAAAAGTTCAGTAAAAGACTGTAAGAGACAATAAAGCAAAAGGTTACAACGGCCGGGTGCTTGGCATTCCGCCAAGAGCACACACTAACTCAGAAAACACTTCCTTAAATGCATCAACCTGTTGCATATTTATAGACCTCTAATGCATTATTCAAAATCACCCCCCCCCCCCAACCTGTAAATCAACATTTTTTTTTACTTTTTTTTTTTTCCTTGTGGCTTCTTGTTCTCCCTGATAACGGAGATCATTAAATTCCTTCCCTGGAATTCTGGTGTTCATCAGCCCTGTCTTCATCCAGACAGGATAATCCAAGAGTGTGAAGAATTTCCTGATTATCTTTTTACAATTCTCTGAGTTAGTTACATGAACAAAAGCTTTTTACATCATCATGTTATAGTTAAAAAAAAATAAATATTTATCACTCTGCTGTTTTTAAGTCTTGTTAATAGAAGAACTAAAAGAAACTATATTCATACAGCAACATTTTCCAACATCATACATACAGCATTCATTTTAATGTTTGCAAAAAGCCAATAATGTAATATGTGCTTATAACACAGCTGAAGGGACTCCTCTTGTCAGCCTGTGCTGTGTGTTGTAGCTGTAGCTCAGTGATGATAAATCCGTGTTTGGGGTGGCTCATTCAGCACCCAGAGCGAGCAGTGACCCCCTCAGATGCTCCCACTGCCGTTGATGTCTCGCTCTCACCAGATCAGGTGTGCAGTGAAAATGTTCCGTCCCCACTCTGAGTTATGGGAATTCAACAAGTTATTTTTTCATGTTGAAGCTCCTTATGAAATATGTTGGGATTCAAACAGGATATTCTGACATCTGATGAGTTATGCTGTTTACAGGATGAACTTCTATGACTTAAAAACCTTGTAAAAGGGTATTTTCATGCTGAAACATAATCAGATATGGTTTAGAAGTGCCCTTGGAAGTAAAGCAAAAAAGAAATATCAGCTACTGGTCTTGAAAAAAGTAATTTGGCTTCTTGAGTCCTTTACCATGCACCAGTGCACAGACAGGCAGGAGCTGCTGAGTTCCCTGCATTGAAAGCTTCCCCTTTGGCCACAGTCAAAAATAATAATAAAGAAAACTGAAAAAAACCAAGTTTGATAAACCACTGTGAAATAAGAAGCAAGCAAGTTCCAAAGCCTTCACCAAAACCTTGGGCTTTGAAATTGTATAGGCAGCTGATTTATTAATGAAAAATTATATTTTCACATCATCTGTAGGATTTTTGGGGTTTTTTTTCAGGATTTTATAATCCTTTTTTACAAATCTACCCCAATGAACTAATTTTTAAATTTGTGCAGGGTTTTAACAAATGCTTGGATGATGATTTTAAATTGCCATTCGATGTGTCCAACCCTGGCAAAATCACTGATTCAGGTAAGACTAAAATATTGGCCATGCACATTCTTTAAATTTTTTTATATTGTCGAGTTCTAATTTTTTTTGAGTAGTCTTAGAGTTTCACATCTGATAACACTGTTAAATACAGTTTCACTGTTAGTATTTTTTAGAAATACATTGATCAAAATCTCTTCATGTTTCAGATATAATTTCACAGCAAGTCAAGTTTTGCTCTGAAGTAGATGAAGAGGTCAGCTAAGTATCAACTCTGCATATCTAATTTCTTGGGATCTTTGAAATTTGTTCCCAAATAGTGCTTAAAGCATTATTGAGTAGATATTTCAGGGCTGAAGGAAGTAGTCAAAAGGGAATTGTGTTTTCTGTCTCCTGCTTAAAGCTGAATCACTTAGAGGAGATATTTGTGATTTAGTGAACATGCCTGGAGACAAATCCTTAACAATTAGGGTGATTGCAATGTTGGTTGTTGTTGTTGTTGTTTTTTCTTTATTTGAAGTGCCTGTGAAGTCTGTGAGTTTTAATTAGAGTAAGATTTAAAGATTTTCGTTGTATTTGTGTCTCCTGTGTGGTCTGTAATGCCTTTTGATACCTACATAGTGGATGCACAAAGATTTAAACTTTGGTTCCTGATCATATTTAAGTTTATATCACCATCTGTGGAAAAATATTACTCTTGTGATGTTTCTAAGAGATAAAATATTTTATCTACAACAGTATTAATTAGATAGTATTTGAGATTAAATTGTGGAACCTGTTTTAATAGAATACAGAAACAAGGAATGACTTGTTCTCAAACCTCTACAATGAGGCTGAGAAGATCAAGCAGTGGAAGCTGACTATGGAATCAGAACTAAACCAGAAAGAAAGAAAACTCCAAGAAAGTAGAGAGATTATTGAAGCACAGAATAAAACCATTCAAGAACTGCAGGCCAGTATTGTACAATATACATTGAATAGATGAAGTTAAGTGCCTCCTGATTTAGTATGACAATATTATTGATCCAATTAAATATTAAAGAATGTTGCAGTTTGGTTTGTGCCTTGAGCAAATGATTGTTTTGAGCAGGTGTGTGCACCTGTCCTGTATGAGTGTGTGCATGAAGAATTTACCTGTAAGTGTCTCAGTTGCTGGTAAGTCATTGCTCATTAATTATTCTGCCTTTCATGCAAAAGATGACTCAGCATGCAATACCAGTTAAATAGACTTCTGTCTGCTGATACCCAAAATTACATTTTCATGTGGGATTTGAGAAGTCAAAGTGTATTTCTAATGTATTTTTCAATAACAGTGTCTTTTTGCATTTATTCCCTATGAAATTAGTTAAAAAATGATAAACTCCATTTGAAACTGGAAGATGAAATATGGGAAAAAGAAGATCTCCAGAAAGAGTGAGTAATGTAACCAAATAGATGTTTTTGTGGTGAAAATAATCAGTTTTCATGTGGGCAGTTTCATATAGCAGTTAAATTGTGAAGGTCATTTACATTGTTACTCCTTAGGTACTTGGTATAAAATTTGTCCATTAAATATATATATATTTATACTTAGTATAAAATACTGTGCACTCCTATGAAAACATGGTATTTTTCCCTCCTTTAGAGCCACTGCTTCGATGCATCTGTGTACTCTGCTCAAGGAAACCTGCACTCTCTTCACAGAGAAGACCAGCAAATGTAAATACTTTTTTATTTTTGACTTATGAGAGTAAATGAGATGTATGAGAGTGCTTCTAGCTTGCTCTAAATTCACAGAAAGGTTCTCATGCTGTTCCAGATGTGTTCTCCAGCTGAGATTGGCTGGATGTGACTCTTAAAATGAGGAGTGAAATTTAAGTGGCTCACAAAACTAGAAGTGAAGCCACAGGACTAACACACATCAGGTTTGTGATGCTAAATCCAGAGGATTTTTGGAGCCAGTCAAATCGTTTGCTGAAAGTTTCCAAGCCTGGGAGCCGTTTGGGTGCCTGAACACTGAGCCAGGTTTGAGGCAGTGCCAGACCCTGCTGAGCAGTGACAGCCACTGCAGAGCAGTGCAGCTCCCCTCGAGTCTGCTCAGCCCCCTGACGGTTTTCAGTCCCATCCAGGGACTGTGAAGATACTGAGAGATATGAAGTGGCACTTCATGCCTGTTTTGAGGCAGTGGAATCTACTCTAAATTCCCATGTTCTTGATTGGTAATTCTGCTTTATATGCAATGTAGAATTGTTATTGTAATCATTAAAATTTTACTAACTTGATCCTGGATATTTAAGAAGTGTCTATTTCTTTTTAGCCTTAATTCTAGAAACACTTGTGTATAGATGTACTGTTCTTTTTTGATAGCTCTGGTTCTTACTGTTCTCTTCTATAATTGTTTTCTTAGGGAAAAATAGTATCAATTACAAAAGTAAAAGGAAAGAAGGAAAATATGGACATGGAGTGTTGTTTTAATTTTATAATGACAGTTCTGTGGTCATAGGTATCTGCTGATAGGAAGAAATTCAGTGCTAAACTCTGCATTGCAGTTTTGATACATGATTATTCAACATTAATACTATAAGAATTAATATGGTTACATAAATTGATCCAGAATTACACTTGTCAAAAATATATATTGGGAAGGAAATTTAAAAGCTGAGCTTGCTTAATATTTCAATGAAATACACATTTTCCCTAGATTGTATGGTTTTTGGCACTGTATTTCATAATGCCTTATTTAATAAGAAATGAGCTGATAATTCATTTTTAAATTCATTATGCTGATTAAGGAAAATGACTTGGACAGCTGGCATTCTTTTTCAAAAGAAAAAATTTCAGAAGAAAAAATTTAAAAAATTCTTGCTTTGATAGATGAACAGGAAAGAGAAGAAACAAGACAATTGTATGAGGAGCTTCATGGCAACATGGAAGTAAGTGACATAAGCTGGCTAAAAGGAATGTGAGTGTGGACATGCTGAGCTGATTACATGTTTATGTTGGGATACTTTCTGTGTCCATATCATGTCATGTGTGATGCAGGAAGTCAGGTTTTCAGTCCCTCTTCAAGAATTATTTTTGCATTACATAAAGCACATTCAATGGAGAAAGTGCAGCAGCATGAGGGATGTAGATCCACGTGATCTCTGTGATATGTGGGATGTGGATCCATGTGATGGGTGTGATATGTGGGATGCAGATCCATGTGATGGGTGTGATATGTGGGATGTAGATCCATGTGATGTGTGATATGTGGGATGTAGATCCATGTGATGGGTGTGATATGTGGGATGTAGATCCATGTGATGTGTGTGATATGTGGGATGTGGATCCATGTGATGGGTGTGATATGTGGGATGTGGATCCATGTGATGGGTGTGATATGTGGGATGTAGATCCATGTGATGGGTGTGATATGTGGGATGCAGATCCATGTGATGGGTGTGATATGTGGGATGTGGATCCATGTGATGGGTGTGATATGTGGGATGTGGATCCATGGGATGGGTGTGATATGTGGGATGTGGATCCATGTGATGGGTGTGATATGTGGGATGTGGATCCATGGGATGGGTGTGATATGTGGGATGTGGATCCATGTGATGTGTGTGATATGTGGGATGTAGATCCATGTGATGGGTGTGATATGTGGGATGTAGATCCATGTGATGGGTGTGATATGTGGGATGTGGATCCATGTGATGGGTGTGATATGTGCTTAGTGCTGGGTGACTGCCAGAACTTCTGTCTTCTTTTTGGACTCTGTTTCACTTACCTGGTGATTTCTCAGAATGGTTGGGGTTGGCAGCAGCCCCTTGGGAACTTCCAGGGTTTCCAATATTGAGCTTGAAATATGAAATTTTGTTTTTAGAGAATGACAGTGGCATTTGAAGAGCTTCGTGTGCAAGCAGAGCAGGACAGATTGGAAATGAGTTTCAAACGTGAGAATTCTGTTTATTGTGTTCATGTTGCTGGCTCAACAATTTTGTATTTCATAGCATTTATTACACATAAAAAATGTGCAGTGTCAGGGCAGACAGATGTGAATGGTGAGCAGGTCACACTGAGACACTGGGACCCTCTTTTATTCCTGCTGCCTGTATTCACTGCCTGGCCCCTTCTGCTGTTGTTCCTCTGGGCCAAATTTGGAACTTTATTTTTCAAATAGTCACTCAAAGTTCAAGTTTTGTCTGTGAAGTACAGCCTAGAGATTAATATTTATTTCCTGGAGTTGGTTTACTTAAATGGTAATGCACTAGTGTATAGCTACACAAACTTCAGGTAAATGCTCTCTCTATATGTACAGGCTGCTGTGTTCCTGTTTGTGCTCCTGTTTCATTTTCACATGCTCTTTTCTGTTAGTTTCTTATAACAAACATGGAGTAATGGACTAGTTCTGTGGAAAGCTGGCAAAAAAAAAGGTATTTTGATTATAAAATCAAATATTGCCTCAGCAGTTACTCTTGGGAAACAAAATGTACAGCTGTACAATTGCAAGCAATGTTAAACTGGAAGTTGTATTGAACTTGGAGTATATTTCAGCTAGAATATTAACTGTGGATATTACTGTATCTCAAAAGTGAAAGAAGAAGCAGAAAAAGTGGACAAGTTTGAAAAAGAATGCAAACTGCAAGTGAGTCAGAAGAGAAGCAGGTTTGCTCAGTTTTACCATTTAATACGTGGTAACAGCTTTATTTGTGACTAAAAGGGCAATGCAAGAGCCAAGAAGTCTTTCTGGGTATTAGTAGAAAAGACAAAATAACAGCTGAAGCTGCATTTAAGTCAGGTTCTGCTAAGTTTAGTGATGTTTCAGACCTTTAGTCTACTGGAATTCACAGTTTGATTTTGAACTGGAGGACTTTTTCATTTGGAGTAATGTGACTTGATCAATATTTGGCTAAGATCAACAACCTTATGTAACTTGAATGACAGCAGCTTATCATACCTGGGGTACAAATGGAAATGAGTCTCTGTCCCTTTTCCACACTTCATTATGATATTTCTTTAATTTTGCTAGATTTCAGCTCTTACCATACAGAGAGATGAAAAAGATGGTGTAATAAAAGACATCCAGGCTCAGCTGCAGATATCACAAAATAAGATTGCTGACTTGCTAGGAGCAAAATGTAAGAGTTGTGTCTGCTGTGTTTAAATGTAATTGTTTTTAGAAGCATAGGAAACAGGGCTGTGATAGTTGTTCTGTTGCTGGTTGGCAGCAGAATTTTGGGGCTTATCTTTGAAACAGAAGCTGCTTATGTGGGATGAGAACTGGCAGGGTAATTTTTAGGGTGAGTCAAGCAGTGAGAAGTTTTGAAAATTGCAAGAGGAAAACACATTGCTTCAGTTTTGCAAATTTACAGTCAGGCAGGTGCCACTGAGGACACTTACTTTTCAGACCTTGATTTTCAATATTTTTAAGCCATCTATATTCAAAGTTTTTATAGTATATGATGTCAGTACCATTGGCCTTTGTTAAATTCTATAAATGTATGTATTTTCGAATTTCTAACAGCATTTTTTTAGTAAATATCCTATTTTTAAAAATATAAACATACATCTTTTTTGCTTAGTACACGGAGAAGAAATGTTAAAGGAATCCCAGGTCAGTCAAGAGCATTTGAGGGCAAAGCTGGGAGAGGCTGACATTTCATTGCAAAAGGCAGAGGTACACCTTGCTTACAGTTTTACAGTTTAAATAAACTAGATGAGTATTTGCATAAATAATTATGGATACTTTAGATATGAAACAACTGTAGCTGTTTGTTGCAAAACATGGTTAAAAATTAGATCATGTTTTGAAGGCTACTCAGAAGAACTTAGAAGCTGAATTCCAAACTACAGTGAAAACATTAATTGAGGTCACCAGAGAAAAGGAAGCACAGGAGGAAGAATGTAAAAAAGTGAAGGCTTTGCTTGCAGCTGTGACAGAGGAGTTTGAGATTTCTACTGCCAATTTGAAAAGCTTGCTGCAAAAGGAGCAAAATAGGTAAATTAAAGAGTTTCCATTCAGAGTCATCTTACAGGTTGCAGTCTATGACAAAATCAAGAACAACTGTAAATGAAGCTGAAATTTGGAGGTTTTTTGATACAGTGGTCTAAATGCAGGGAGTTTAATGTAATTTTTTTATATTTGTGCTGGTTGATACTGGTCTATAAAAAGTAAAATTTTTCCCCCTCCAACTTCGATAATTTTGTCTTCAAGAAATACAAATTTCTGTAAGTATTTATTTGTTGACTTGAATGTCTGCTGTTCTGAAGTTGTAAAAGTGAAATTTGGTAGGTGCTGCAGCTGATATATTGTCTGCCTGTTGAAAGGTAAATGTTCTTCAAGTGCTTGTGGTAAGACACTGTCCTGTTGTCCTTCAAGTTTCAAATGCAGTGCTTTGTACTGTACATTTGGAGGTTTTAAATTATCATTTTCTTAGATCAAAGAAATATGAAGACGAATCAAAGCTGGTTACCTTGGAGCTCCAAAAGAAGTCTGCTGAACTGGGTAAGGCTTGTAGAAAGGCAGAAAATGAGCTAGGCAGTAACAAAAATGTTTTCTGCTGCTTTCTGGAAATGGACTGTCTGTAGTACTTGGAGGAATGATGTTACCTGTACCTGTCAGGAATGCCTGCATTTATTTGGACTCACCTGACTCCCTTTTCTTTGGTGGTCATTGGTCCTTGCACAGCCAAAGGGCAGTGCTGTGCAGAGCTCCAATGGCAAGGCCATCCATGCATGAATTCTCATGGAAGCAGTTTTGGTTTCCAGCTAAGACCAGTAGCACTGCAGGTGCCAGGAGTAGCAGACAGGATTTCTGTAGCTTGTAGCAGAGATAAAACTTTCCCATTGAGGTTTCTGCAGACCCTCCCCATGCTGGATGTGGCAGGGCTTATCTTTAAATCCTGCTTTGATATCGTGTGGTTTCTAGGGATGTGCTCCTCAGCCCCCAGAGTAAGAGTTCTGCCTTCAGCACTGTTTCCTGCTGTGCAGCACATGGGGCTGGATCTCATCTGACAGATGAGAAATAGAATTGGATGTCCCTGTATACATTGAGGGCATCTGAAGAGAAATGTTCCAAAGTGAACTGCTAATGCTTGTCTAGAGCAAGGCAGGATGAGACCTGTGAGAATTCCACACCAAACACGACCTTGGTGTGGAGTACTTGCAAAAAATACCAGTGTTGTGAATATGCACATAGAAAACATGTGGAAGTTAGTAATAACTGGTTTCCTTTTTCAGCATATCCATGTGATCTGAACTTTCAGCAGTTCAGATTTTTTTTTTCCTGGAACAATGCAGATGCATCAATACTTGGAGAATACTCTGGTCTTACAGTTCATGGTTTATTTGAAGCCATAATTGTGGAAAATATAATAGGCTCTGAATTTTATTTAAGATAAATAATTAGTTTCTGTTCAGATATAGATTTGCTCATGTCTTTCTTAATCATTTTTCAAAGTCTACATTTAGATTGAGTCATAAATGAGCTTTACAGTTTCTGAACTTAATCCAATAAGTTTTGAGAACTGGCTATTGCAAAAGGGAAAGTGTTTTATACTGCCTGCTAAGTATGAAAAATTATTTCTGTTCCATTAATTTTGCATTACATGTGCTGTAGAAGAGATGACTAAGTTAAAATGTGACAAAGAAGTGCAACTTGAAGAGCTGTCAGAAACTCTGGTAAATGTTCATTTTATGAATCTCATGGCATTTGCTTTTCATATGAAATTCCTCTTGCTTTGTAATTGCCTTAAATGCCATAAATAAATACAGTCTAGTCTACCTTAACATTTCTGCTAAACTTTCTCATCCACAATTTCAGTGTTTTCTTTGAAGATCTTGTTTATTACCACTGTTTTTCTTGTCTCCTGCGTTTTGGGTTTTCTTGTCTCCTATGTTTTTGGTTTTTCTTGTCTCCTGTGTTTTGGTTTTCCTTGTCAGGTTTTTGGTTATTTCCTTCTTCATTCATGCCCATTCAAATGCCTTTATATCTCTCTGGATAGAAAGTTCTCCCATTTTTTTCTTACTTACAGGAAGGTAATTAGCTCTGGCCTCTGTGCACCCTGCTGTACTGTGGCACAGACCCATTTTCTGTCACAGGAGTCTAAGCTATATGAATTACACTATTAACAGAGGTTTTTTTTCATGATGATTTTATATTTACAAGTCTAACAAGAAACCATATCAACTAAAGTTAAGGTAGTGTGAAATCAGGTGTGCATTTTACTACCTCTGCTTGTTGTTACAATCTGTGCATTGAGTGTTCTCAACTGAGTTTCACTAATTTTCTAAAATGAGGCTACTGTAAAAAAATTGCAGAGAGAGAAGAATTTGGAGAGAGAAATCAGAGAGGTGTGAAATAGGGCAATAATAAAACATGTTTTTATAAATAGTCAAGTTACACATCCTAACTTGAACACAAGTACATGGAAGTAGCACACAGAGCAGTGTCCCACCCTGAGCTGCTCTGCTCACAGCAGTGACAGCAGGAGATCTCTGTCCTCCTGTGCACAGGGGCCTGGCTGCTGCCCCTTGCACTCCTACAGTGCCTGTACTGAGGATGGAGGCACAGCCCTGTTGATTGCCTTTCTGCTCTATCCTATAGAACTGGAATTCTCTGATGTTTCTTTAGTCTTTTTTATTTCGATGAATGCAAAAGCTTGCAAAGTCTGAAGCAAGTATCTTTATTTAAAATGATATCCAAGGACTCTAATTTAGTAGTTTTGCAGACTGGGTAATGAAACTCACAGCAGGGGCCAGGTACAGCACTGGTGTCAGAGCTCTCATCTCACACCACTTCATTTCCCAGCAGAGATATGTAAAGGTACAGTCTGGATAACCCATGGTGTGGATGTTGTTTGGTTCTTCTGAAAGCCTTGTGCTGTTAGCTCGTGTCTGACAACCACCATGAGTTGTAGTTTACACATGTGTGCTCAAAACTCTTCTTTTTCCTTCTGCAGAAAGAAATGCATGGTTTGAAAGCACAGCTGACTAGTACAGCTGAAAAGGAGCAAGATCATTTAAACCAGCTTTTGGCTCTGAAAACAGATCTTCAACAAGAGATGTATGACCATTTTGAAATACAGTATTTAATTGTTTTTGGTGTTATATAGAAGTTACTTTAATCCACAGTGAAATGAGCTGTGATTGTTTTATAATGGAAGTTTTGAATCACACAATATAACATAAATTATATACTTACAGTTGTAAATTACATTTTCTCTATTTGTATTATTCTATGGAATATGTAGTTCTTCCATATCTCTGACTTTGTTAACAAGAAGAGAAAGTTTCTGAATTCATTGTTAATCCTGCTTTGAACTACATAATCTTCACGGACCATTATATTTATATAAAAGTTGACTCTGGTTTTCTTTACCTCTTCTATCTCCTTTTTATATCACTGTGACTGCTGCAAATCCTGTATTGGTAGATAAAGGCCTGGACTTTTTTCAGCATGGAGTAACACTTGATAATGGGTATATTTAACTTCAAAGGAGATTTCAAAATGCATGTTCTTATTCCTCTTGGCCATTTGTTTAAAATTAGGTTAAAGAATGAACAACTAACAGTGTGTCTCAATAAGCTTTCACTAGAGAAAGAACAAATAGCACAGGAGAGAAATTATGTGGCTGCAGAACTCAAGAAACTGCAAGAAAAACAAGAGGCAAGTTGTAAAATTCCAGATTTTTTAAAGGACAGTGCTCAGTTTTACAAATCAGATGATAAACTGCAACATGACATGGTTCTGTAGAGTACCTAAACTGTTTTTTGTGCTTGAATTGGGCAAGAAGTGTATTTACACTTGTGAATAAAGCAGGTCAGTGTGCTTTGGATGTCTTTGAATTTTTTAAGAAGTCGCTTTGAATTTTATTTCTTTGCTGACATTGGTCTTTATTTAGGATAGTGAGAAAAAGGAAGAAAACACAAAGCAGTTAGTTGTAAACCTAGAAGAGGCAAATGGCCAGCTAAGGCAAGTAAAAACAAATATTAATATCTGATATTGTTAAAGGAAGTAGATTCAGATAGATAGTTGTGTTCATATGTTGCTTTCTGGCATTTTTTTGATTAATATTTTTCTAGATAATACAGCTAAACAGAAACTGTTCAGTATTGCTGTTGGCAAGTACAAATTCTATCAGATTAGAAATACCTGTTGCTACAGGAACAATGTCTGCCATCATTTTGTTTTTCATAGAAAGAGCTGTCCTGTTGTGCATTAGACATGTTAGGTGTGAAGGAAATGAAAATGGAAGTTCAAGGTTATGGGTGAAATGTGACAAGGCAAAACTGGCTGAGTGTTACTCTGCAGAAATCTCTGTACCATCAGTTCAATAGACAGGCAGCCTCCCATGTTTCAGAGCTGCATTACAATAGTCCAGGTTAGGATGTCTTTTCCTTAGCTTAGCTGGAACATCTTCTCCTACTTAAAATAAAAAGTATGGACAGTTCACATCTTGACTTACTAGGCATGTTGCTTCATTTTAAGAACATTTTCATTGAGCAGCTTATGAAATTCCCATCAACATCAGCAGCTCTTTGTAGAAAATAAAACAGGAGTTTATTAGTACTGAAAGGAAGTTGAAGGTAAGAAGTAAATATTTACTAATGCTTGTTAATTTGGCCCTTAGAAATGAACTGGAGTCTCTGAAGGAGAAAATGGCAAAGACAGGTGAAGAGATTCAAAGTAAACTGGATGAAAAAGAAGAAAACGTACGTATGGAAATATGTTACATAACCTGCAGGACAGAATTGAAATGTAAAACGTTTGTTGGGATTTTTTGTGCAAAGCTCTGCCTGGGGGATGTGGTCTCTGCCAGGGGCTTTCTCCTGTCACAGCTGCTGCCAACTGTGACATTGTGTGTCCACATGCTGAGCCCTGGTATTTTGAAAGACAAGCACAGTCACAGGGATGTTTATTCCTTGCTGGGAAATTGAATATTAAAGACTTGTTTGATATCAGACAAACAGGGAACCTGTTTTTCTTTATTTTTTTCATATATCCACTGGGTGATGGATGGGCTCTAGATTAGTTTTTATATGTAGTGTGAGTTCTAGCTTAAATAGATTCAAATATTTTTACTTTCTGTAGTTTCAAAGCAACCTGGGGTTTTTAGCATTAAAACAGATTTCATAATTTCATTGTAAAAGTCAAAGATTTACAATTCTAATTTCAGATTAAGAGTATTGAAAATGAAATTTCAAGAAAGGAAAAGCAGTTGAAGAGTCTAGAAAATAATTGGGAAAATTAATTTTTTCATAGATTGTAGGGAACTTCATACAAATGTATTTTTGAAATTGTGAAGATACTGGAGGTTTTTTCCTTCTTCTTTCTTAACTCTGTAACCACTAAGGAACTGGTTCACTGCTATTAATTAAATTAATTAACATCTTGTAGTACTTTATGGCTCAAACTCCAGTCATTCTAAGACATCAGCTTGTGTTTCAGTCCCATCAGAATAAACCAGACTGGTGCAAGTGCATGTTTGGGAATGTTGACAGAAATTGCTAACAAAGGGTGTAATGTTTAGGACTTAACTAATTAATGTTTGAAATATCTCTTTCAGGTTAATAATTTAAAGAAACAGATGGAAAATAAAGCCAAATGCTTTGAAGAGTTGCAGCAGGAGGTGTGTAGAGATTTTGAAAGTCACAAATACATCAACACATGGTATTTTGGTGTGACTTTTCAGCATTTTTCATCTGCTGTGATATCTTTAGATACACCTATGGAAGTTAAAAATGTTCCTTTCTTATCCTAACTGATCAAATTAAGGAGTCGTCTTTGGAATCACTTGATCTGTTAAATTAGCCTTAATTTGAAAAAAGCAATTACAAAAATAATATCTTTAACAAACTTATGCTTTTTTCATTTACTATATAGTATTATTTATGTACTTGTAAAAAGGACCCATCACAGTTACCACTTGTAGAAAAGAATTCTGCACTAGCACAAATTGTAGAAACTTCACTGTGAAATATACATAACTTGTATTCTTGGTCATGACATCTTCACACCTTCTGTCAGCAGCATCTTAGTTTTAATTCCCATTCTGCCCCTCATTTGTTATTCCCTGTTGTTGCTCAGGGGGAGCCTTTCTTAAGGTCATGAAGAAACAGGATTTTCACAGTAATTATCTGAGCATTCTTTTGTTTGGAGAATTGTTCTGGAACCTGAACTGCACAAGAGAGATTTATGGAATGAACTCCATTCAATAACAGGAACTTGATGAAAGCTGGAATTTTGAAGATTCTGACATTCTTGACACAGTTAAACCATTACATAATTCTGTTAACTTATTAAAGTGCAGTGCTTGTTTTGTTTTATTTCAACAGAATCAGGTGCTGAAAAAGAAAATTACTGCAGAAAGCAAGAAAACCAGTATTCATGAAGGGGAGGTAGGTTTAAATGACATCACACAGAAGATGAAGTGAATGTTTTTAAGTCCCAGTGTAACTAATGACAGTACTTGTTAAATACTTTGTGAGCTGGTTTATGGATTTAGGATACAGATTGTGCAGGAATGAGCTCATAGTTTTTAGAAGATGCTTCCATTTTTAATCATTGGGCACTGACTATTGGACATTTAAAAGAGATGGACTTCACATCACAATTAATTATGTTTCCAATCAGTGCCTTTCTTTTTTTCCCTTTTATTGACAGTGGACTGAACAGTAACCCCATTGTGACAGAAAAGCATTTAAAAGACTTACATACATTACTCACTTCAGGCTGTTCTTTAAATGTGTTCTGCACTGTAAATCCCTCTGATGGGAACATTGTGTCCAGCTTTGGGTACTGCACTTAGAGAAAGAAGTGGACTTTTGGGAGGATATTCATATGAGAAACTTAAAAGGAAAAACTGTAATCAGAATGCACAGCTGGGAGGAAAATGTCCCATAAAACCTGTGAAAATCTTACATAGATTTACAAGAGAGAGAATAAAATCTCCATCTGTATTTGTTTTTTTTCAAGGAATTCACAGCATTTAGGGTTGTCTTTCCCATTGTGCTGTTGCCATTGTTTCTTTGAGTATTTTCTAACTTACTTCAGGACAAAGTTCAGTTCTTCATAAAAAAAAGCTGGACTTTTAAATAGGAAACACTTTAATCATATACCTGAGAAGTAACAGTGTGCTTCTGCTCAAAAATAAGAGGTTAAAAAAATTATTAACATATTAATTCCTAAACAAATAACAGCAGCAATTCTGCATTCTCAAAAGGTGAATAAATTGCAGTTAGAGATGGAAAATATGAACAAGCAACATAAGAAAGCAGTTGACATCTATCAAAAAGAGATAGAAACAAGAAAAGTGAATGAAAAGAAACTTAATGAACAGGTGAGAGGTGTTATTTTTTACTGCAATTAATTTTTTTTTATTTAAAAGGTTTTTATGAAGCTTTATTGGCCAGAGCCCTTGCTCTTACATTTCAGTCTTACCAACAGAAATGGTTGTTGTGTATGCCTGTGAGCAAAGCTTTAGTACATCAGGTGCTTAAGTTGACGTATTTGAATATGTCTTTGAAAATAAGAACCCAGTTAAAAATTCTTTCTTTCTAGATATAGTTCAAAGAAATTCTACCCTTGGTGTAAAGTCAGCATAGCTAAATGAGATTATAACTTCTCCCATATTAGTATATTTTTGCCCACACATTTTTTGATGGTAATGCTAAGAAATGTTAGGGCAGAGTGCTTGAAATGGCCTTTGGGTTCAAAGTGAACTTGTACCTTTAATCTTGCCCATTTTAACAATCTGCATAAAAGATGTCAGATTTGAAAAGGATCTCAAAAGCAAATGAAGTCCAAGACTACATTGCACCCACAGGGGGAAGAAGAAATTAAAGTAATATTTTTAAAATATATATTGTTATGTTTATGAATGAAATGCAATTTACTGCTCCCAGGTAGAAAAGCTGAGGTTGCTTTATGAGGAAGCAGCAGTGATACAGAGAGAAACTGATATCCACTGTCAGCACAAGATAACTGAAATGGTGGCACTTATGGAAAAGCACAAGGTAAGAGATTTTACTGATTGCTGGCATTTGTAATGTGTTAATAACCCTTCAAACCCACAAAGAGGCCTGAGTCTGGGAAAAGGAAGCTGAACACATGCTTGACTTTTCATCACCTAAAATTAAATTCATTTGAAGATTTTGGAAACATGCCTATGGGCAGATAAATTTCATTTCTCTAAACTTCTAGGATTTAATTTTTTGTTTTAAAGTTAGGCTTCCTTTAATACCCTCTGAATGCAGTATTTATCAGTATCAGTTTGGCCTCCTTCTCTGGGGAAATTACTTAGTGCCTGTCAGCAGTTTATCTTGATACATTTTAGTTTACCTTTCTGTTACTCTCTTTTGCAGTATCTTTAGCAGATCCCATTAATAAAAATAGCATGGCTGGCTCTTAGGTGCTGAACACATATTGCATAGAAATAAAGCACTCTCTGCCAGTCCACAAAATAATACTGCATTGAGCATTTGATTTCTGCAGTTTCTGCAGAAGCATCAGTGTTTGTTCATGGTGCTTTCTGAATCTTCTGAGGAGCCTGGTTTGAAAAAATGATGTTTTAAGACTGGATAGATCTATAATTGTAACATTTCCATGTTACAAATCACATGTTTTGAGTTTGTTGTTGGTTTGGTTTTTTTAACACAGAACGAATATGATAAAATGGTTGAAGAAAAAGATGCAGAATTAAGAGTATATAAAATTAAACAGCAAAAGCAGTTATCATCAGCAAGAGCACTGGTAAGGAGTACTTTCCAATGTTAAATAATTCAGTGGAGGGGCTGATGTTCTTGTGTAGTGGTTTGATACTGGCTAAGCTTCAGGCACACACAAAAAAACCATTCACTCATTTTCCTCCTCTGTAGTTGAGTAGAGGAGGGGAAAGAAAAATTGAAGGGTTCATGAATTGAGATAAGGATTAGAAGAAAAACACTTTAGGGGTAAAACAAGTTCGAACTTAAACAATGTCAAGAATATGTATTATAAATAGCTTTAAAAGTGGGTAATGAGAATTAAAATAAACCTTTAGAACACCTTTTATCCCAGTCCCTCCCTGTTGCCCACCAACAGCACAGGGAGACAAAACGTGATCTCTAGTCAGTTTGTCACTTGTAAAAATCTTTTTTCAGTTTGCTTAGGGAGTTTCTTGCTGTGCTGTGGGGTCTTTCCCAATGGAGACAGTTCTCTGTGGACTTTTCCAGTGTGGTTTTATTTTTTAGGAGTAGCAGTCCTGCCCGACCTGCTGCAACATGAGTCCCTCCCACAGGCAAACAGAATTCCCACAACTGTTGTGCATGGGCCATTAGTTCATGGGGTGAAATCTTTTGAGGATGAGCTGTTCTAGTTTGGAAACAAGGGGCCTCTTTATCTTCTCTCTTTGTTTGAATTTCCCACTAGATGACAGCTTTTTGACATCCACTCACTCCAGCATGGGCACCTTTTCTCATGGGCTGTGAGTGGATCTGTGCATTCCCCCATGTGCTTTGTGAATTCCAGGGACACAGTTTGTGTGTTATAGTCCTCACTATGGCTTGCAGAAGAATCTCAGCTCTGATGTTTGGAGCACTTCTTTTCCTTCCCTCCCCTCACTGACTTTAGTGTCACCACGTTCTTTTCATGTGTCTTCACTTTTTCCTCTTCTCTGATTCAGGAGAAAATTGTTGTCTGCAGGTTCATTTTTACTCAAGTTCTGTCAGTTGTAAAGTTCTTACAGTGTTTTGCAGCTCTGAAAGGTTGATCTCAGTTTTCCAGGGATGACAGACCAAGAAACTGGGTGTGCAGGGACATTTATACAGGGGAGGTTCTAGGGGAGGGCACAAATTCTTTAGCAATAGGGGAAGGCTGGGGAGGAGCACAAGGTGAGGTTTACAATATATAACCCAAGGAAACACGGGGAGGGAACAATTGAAACAGATCAATGGGGCTTCAAAGAACAGGGAATTGACAGGGAAGTTTCCAAACTAAAGGGTAGGTAAAAAGTGGGATTGACAACTTAATGGGAGGAGGAACAGGGAACATTCTGGATCAAGGGGCAGGTTTAGGGCAAGATGGACAACTAGGTGGGAAGGTAGAGTTTAACAATGCGGGGGGGGTGGAACAAATTATTGAGAAGAGAGCACACCACAACATCTCCCTCAAACCATGAGGGATGAGAACACACTGCAACATCTCCCTCAAACCATGAGGGATGAGAACACTGCAACGCCGTTACTGCCGCACATTTCCACCCCTCAAAAGAAGAAGAAGAAGTGCACACAGGTTTTTTCTTCCTTAAATCTGTCATCACAGAGGCATTACCAACTTTTAAAATCAGACCAGCAATGTGTCCATCATCAGCACCTTCAGAAATCGGCTCTGCTGGACACAGAAGAAGCTTTCTCTCTCAGAAGCCACTTCTGTGGCTTCCTCCTGTGAAAAACGAGGTTCCCTTTCCTGGTAAAATTTAAAAGGTTGAATAAAAAACAGACAAAAAATAAAGCAAAAGGTTATAAAGTCTTGGTGCTTGACATTCAGCCAAGGCCACCCACTAACTCAGACAACACTTCTTTAAATGCATCAACATGTTGTATATTCATAGATCTTCAAGCATTATTCAAAATCAACCCCCCAACCTGTAAATCAATTTTTTTCTTCTTCTTCCCTGGGGTTCTGGTGTCCAGTAATCCAAGAATGTGAACAATTTCCTGATTATCTTTTTTTTTTACCATTCTCTCATTTTTATCGTTCTCATACATGAACAAAACCTTTTTACATCATCATTTTATACTCCAAGAAAAATATATGTATTTATCACACTACTATTTCTAAGTTCTGTTAATAGCAGAACTAAAAGAAACTGTATTCATACAGCAGAGTTTTCCAACATTATACATACAACATTCATTTTAATATTTGTGAAAAGCCAATAATAGAATATGTTCTTATAACACTCCACCCCCACTGAGAGCCAAGCTGTGTTAAACCCACACACCTTGAAGTGTAATAGAATTATAAATGTCATGTTTTACTTCTTCCTGTTGAATATTTGGGGAGGGGTTAACTATCTGCTTTAGTGGGACTGAACAGTAAAAATCAGCCCACTAATTTATTTCCTTTTATTGTCTTACAGATCTTATTCTGGGCACTAAAAACTCCAAATGCTTCTAAAACTAAATGGGAGTAGCAGTGTGTTTGTGTCTACTCTTCCAGCCAGTGTGTCATATTCTGACTTCACAGTTTGAATAGGAAATTTTTGTTTTAAATAGTTCGATTCTGCCCTCTCACCCCATTCTCCCAAGTGTTTTAAGGTCTTACCTTGAACACTTATGATCAACTACCTGTTTCCTATAGTACTTCAGTCTTTAATTTTAAACAAGGTAAAGCAAAGCTTCAAGTATAGGGTTGAAAAACAAATAGAATTATCTTTTGTATCTAATGAATATCCCTATTAAGTATTTTGGACTGTTTTCTTTTTACTGGAGTGGGCATAGTTAACCCTAGCCTTTATTTAATTGTTTTTAGGAAAATGAGCTGTCATGTTTGAAACGTGAACTGTCATCCCTTAAGGAACAGCTGAAAGCAGAAATTGAAGAAAAGGTGGAGTTTTTCACTAACTGAGCAGTGTGGGTGAGGTGTGGCCTGGGCTTGTGCTCTAGAAGTTGTGTAAGGAATGAAATTGAATAGAAAAACAGTGTCTGGTCATATATTTGTGTGAAGTTTGTAACAGTCTGTGATTATAAACTGTGTTCTGTAATTACACCAAGAAGATTCTTAACAACTGAATTCAAATAAATATTTCCTTCCTATCACATAACTCTGTTTTAGGAGAATCTTGTAAAAGAGCACTCTCGAAATATGATTCCTGAAAGTGAAAAGAAACACAAGGTAACTTTAACTTTTTAATTGGTTTTAGAGTTTGGAAGTATTTATATGTGTAGAATCAATTGAAGTGCCATGATAAATTATTTGTGTTCAGCAAAACACATTTTGTGTTCTTACTTCTCTGTATTTCTTACTTCTCTGTAGATGCTTAATTTTTTTTTCCTGAGATAAACAGGGATTTTAAAGGGTGATCCCATTCCATGGAGACATTAGACAGCAGTTTATGGAAGGGCTCCCAGTGTGTCATTTTTCTTTCTCAGTTGTTGCTTTATATCTCTAGAATTGTTTTACTTAGTCTTCAAAAGTGTCCATTTATAAAAGCACTTTTTTCTCTATGGAAGGGAAAAAAGTTTATATAGCTGTAAAAATTATTGAAGTATCAAAGTATTCCTGAATACTGAATACTGCAGAACTTGCCCTTCTTCCCTGTCAGGAGTTTGCTTGTGGTTTTCATCTTGGAACAACAGAATCCACCATCGTTTTGGTGTTACCTTTCTAAAAAAGGACTGCACTGGACTATTGCAATGTTTCTCAGTTTAACTTCTAGTGAAGGGGCTGTTTCAAGTAACACCAATCTTGATATTGCTGTCAATCTTTCTCTGAAAGCCTCTTCCTGCAGTTTTGTTAGTTTCCATTTTCTGAGATGTTTGATACAGTCCACGTGTAGTGGCTGCAATTGAGAATAACCAGAATTTCTGCAGATAAACAAAAAGAACAATGTGCCATGAAACTCAACTCTTCCACAGCTTCCTGTTCATTCTCCTAGTTTGGCAACCATAAAAAGGGTATTTCTACGCCACCCCACTTTGTTTGGGTCTTTGCTTCGTGTTTGGATGGAAAGAAAATAATTCCACCACGTCTCTCAGGTGTCTTCTGGGACACTCAGGCTGTAAAGTGGGTCATGAGATTGGGTTTAGACTCTATATTTACCCCATAAAATAGAATTTAAAACTACAAACATTTTCCTTCCCAGACATATATTATAAAGACTCCTCCAACAGATAAACTGCCAAGTGGAAGAAGCACAAACCTGTCCTCGGAGCAGAGCACAAGGAAAAAGCAAAAAGTGCTTGTCCAGCTGGATTCTCAGTCAGACAGCTCTGAGCACACTGACCTCCTGGTAAGGGCCAGAGAACAAATCCTGTGCTGAACAGTTCTTTGTGCTCACTGCTGTGTCTAAGAGTGAAGATGAAGGTTTGGGGCTTCTACATTCAAGCCAGTATTTATGTGTATATTTTTACTTAATTGGCTCTTTCTGGAATTGTGGTTATATGTACATAATTTGCATTCTTTTTATTCAACTGTTATGGCTCATAACAACATCTTTTTTTTTTTAATAGTTTAATATCCTGAGGGGGAAAGAAAAAGTATTTTTTAATATAGCGTGACTAAATAACTTTTTAATTTATTAGAGCATAGTCTCAGAAGAGGAAATGTTTAAAAAATTGTACAAAGATTATGCACAAGCTTCACAATTACATTCCACAGCACCAAAAAAGGTATGTTATCCTTTCATAAGATTAAACCAAACAGTTAATGAGATTGTTTACAGAAACTGATGGATGGCTTTATTTCCCTTCCTAGACACCAGCTCCATGCCATGGGAAATCTCCAGGCTCTGCACTGAAACTCCAAACCATGAGGAGAATGCGCCAGGCGGGGTGGGCGGCGGTTTCCAAAATGGACAGGAAAAGAAAAATTCAAGAAGCTGTAAAGCTCTTTGCTTAAAATGCAGAAATGCCCAGTGCCCTGGCATTGCTCCCTGGTGCCTCCACTGCGTTGTTATTCTGAGTTAGCACTTTGTTGCATTTTTCTGTCGTGCTCAGTGTGTTTAATATTATTTTCATTTCCTTTACACATATAAACTTCATAGATCTATAACTGCATCCCTCTCCAGAGCATTTTCCACCTTTCCTCCCTTGTGCTTCAAAATGTTGGGACACAAATCAGCCAATTTAAAATTTTGAAAAAAATATAACTGCATAGAAAGTTGTTTCAAAGCTGCTTCTGTCATTAGAAATTCTGGTTTTAAAGAACTTCTGTTCTTTTAAATTTACTGTTTTTCTGAATAGATAACACAGTGAAAGAAATGTAGGTGTTAAATGTATGCACTTTTGCCTGAAGTCTTCTGGTTTTTCCCATTTCACTGGCTGGTAGACCTGTCTTTTTAGACTGTTTTGTTTTCACTATGTTAAAACGGTTTTGGAATTTCTACAATGGAAGTTTCAATAGAGTTACTTGCATTAAAAGATATTTCATCTTCATAAAGAGTAAAATATGCATGTTATAAGATATGAAAGCAATGTTAAGATGCCATTAAATTGTTTTTCTGAAATATAAAGTGTGGGACTAAATGTTGTTGCTTTAAATATTTGAACACAGACAGAAATCACCAGGCAGCCTTCCTAGGGACCAGCAGCTTCTGCCACAGAAGTGTAAGGATAGATTAGAACATCTATTTCTGTATTAATCCTGATTAATCTTGCTTTCACAACAATGACAACTCCCAGTTCAGAGCCTAGAGATAACAAAAAACCTACAAGTTTCTTCAAACTTCCAATAGAATGAAAAATCTTCAAATAGAATGAAAAATCAAAAATCCGAGATTTGTCTGAAGTGGAAAGCAAAACATATTTATTGCCTTCTTTTTGTGTAGTCTTATGGATAGGCCAGTAGTTTGAGTTCCTTATGTTGAGTAGGGATGTTGTCCTGGTTTAGGGCAAATTTGGGGGAAAACCTCCAGAAGGAGCCTCCAGACAGCAAAGCCCACAACTCCTCCCCCCTCCCCCCCACCGGGTTCGAGAAGAATTTCCTCAGAGACGAGTAAGAAAAAAAATCTGTTTATTTAACAAGAAAAACACTCCCCAGCACAGGAAAAAAACAACACCAGCTGACAAAATAACTCGCCGTTCTGAAGGGATGACAAACTCAGTCTCTTCGGCCAGTGGTCGCCCAGTTCTCAGTCTCTGGCCCTGGGGAATGACTGCTGCAGGTGACAGAGTGTAGACTCCCGGTGTTTTTTGGTGTTTCCCAGGTCCTCGTCCAGAACAGGTTCAGATGGTATCCAGGAGAGGGAGGGGACGGGGTGGAAGAGGAAACAGTCCAGGGAAAAAGTTGGACTGCCTAGCTGAACTAACTAATAAGCAAAAAGCAAGGGCAAAGCGAAGGAAAGAAAAAGAGGCAGAAGCGAGCAAGCAGGCAAGCAAGCAGGCAAGCAAGCAAGCAAGCAAGCCGAGCTAAAACCTCTCCTAAACATAGACCATGGGGGAGGTGAGCCGGCTGATATCAAGACAAAACAAAGCTTCACTTTCAGAGACAGTCCTGAAAGCTCAGGACATAATACCAAACATAATCAGAACACACGATTGGAGATACAAACACCATAACATCACCCTAGGACAGCAATCCACTCCTGATATTCTTGTACCTTCTGTCTTCCTGCCATTCTATTCACATCCCACTTTGAATCCTGGGGGGAAAGAATTCCTTTACATCCTCTCCCATGTCTTACAGTGCTCCTGGGCCAAATCCCAGGGTACCTTTGGGATCAGCTGTTTCTCTGGTTCTGTCATTGCATGGAACAGTAACTGTATAGCATTCCAATCCGGGTTATGTGATTTCACTATTAACCAAAAGCATTCAGCTATACTTAGAGAGTCCTTTCTGTAATCCTTTACATTCCTTTTCCAAATTTCCAAATCATTGGTATTGAAGGGAACCTTTAGTAGCATCATCGTTCCATCTGGTCCCACTTCTTCTCTAAGAGGTGCCTGCAAAGGTGCTGGTTGTTCCCTAGCTTTGCCCTTGTATGGGAGGATGCTGGACTTCCCAGGGGTGTTGGAGTTTGATCTGGTGCCCTTCCTGGGCTCCCACCCAACTCTAGTGATGGAGGAGGGGAGATCATCCCGATCAGAGTCTTCTTCCTTATATACCTTGTCATTTTTAGTGCACTTCTGGCCAAGACTACAGGCTGAGCAGCATCATTTTAATATATGTGAGGCCCTTCTGTGTTCTCTTTCCATTGGTAGGATCAATGGGTCTTGTGGAGGGTTAATACCACAATCCCTTTGCCATTCTGGGTGGTTCTGTGAAGTGAAAAACATCTGCATATGTTGCCTCATCCCATTTTCCTTCCCACCTTAAAAACAACATTAACTTCAACATGGTGTTCCAGTCCCATGTTCCATTTAATGGCCACTTTGCCCCATCTTCTGATTTATACAGAGGCCACCATTGATTCGAGTATTTGATGAAAATCCTTTTGCTCTCGGTTTCTCCTGTTCCCACAACTTCCTTCCAGTGTGTTAGTACACATCCTAAAGGGCTCCTCCTGGGCACCTCTTTATTTTGCTGGGTCCCCATGATTTCTCTCCTTATTTCTCTTATCTCCTCTCCCAAACCTCTGCTGGCAAGATTCTTTCACTTCCTCCCAGTGGTCATCGAAAACGTGCCAATCCTTGGGAACTGAAAGACTCTTTGCACAGATCAAATTCACAATCTCACACTCAACCTGTATTAATTCCTGAATATGATGCCATGGGTCCGGGGTACACCTGGGGCATGTAGGCGTCCACCTCCTAGATCTGCAGTGCCACTTCCTTTTGCACCAATGACACTGTAGGAGGTCCCAGGCTGGATGCCACCTTGGTGTCCAAATTGCTGGTCCACACGCAAAGCAAGGAATTGGTCTAACCCTTCTAGGTTCCCTTTCGATTAGATTTTGCTCCCAATCAAAACCCAGATAACTATCTATGGAATCTGAGCATATTCCTCCCAAGTGTACCTGTTCTACTCCCCCGTCCTCCCGTACCAACCGTACAAGTTTCCCTTGATCCCTCAAGAAATCCGGGGGCTCAATCTGGAGCCCCCTAGAAAGGGCTTCCTCCTTGCTTGGTCGGGCCCTCCGCACTCACTCCCAGCTTCCACCACCTTTTTAACGCTGACAGTTTCCAAAAAAATTCACTGACCTGTCATTGACAGTTACAGACACAAGAGGGCAGCATTACATCAGAAACAATAGAATCTCACGCCCCAGAAAAGAACAGAAATCTTAACTTGTTGCAATGACAGTTAATAACACAAGAGGGCAGTGTTACACCAGAGATTGCACAGGTCCACTACAGAAAACAGAGCAGACATTCCCCAAAATCCAAACTCTCCACCACCAAAATGAGAATGATGCAAACACAAAACACCAGCCACCATATAAAATACTTCCTTCCACCACCCTACAACAAACAACAAGCACAATTTATGGCAGTTCGGGTTATAGCAGTGAGTTATGCTGTTAATAATATTGATAACACTGTAGGTCCTGTTCAAGTTACCCCCAAACTTGCTAGTGGCCACGCTAAGTGGTCAACAGAAACCCCTTTGCCAGCTTCCAAATACCTTCCCCAAACCTGTCAGCTCTGTGTGTCAGATGTCTCTGACACACTGTTAGCCATGTGCAGGCATCCCTAGTGTCTTACAGGCTCACCTTACCTTGGGCCTCCCCCAAAACATTTTGGTCAAATGTTCCTCTAGGCCATATAGGAGGTTGGTTGCTCATCCCTGCAGAGAGTGACCGGGGAGCAGAGGTCAGCTCCAGAAAAAGTCCAGGGTGCACTGGGATGTCGACGTCCCCTGTGCTCCAGCAGAAGACCAAGACCTTCTGGCTGGCTCAACAACTGATTTCGAGAATCAGCACTTGACACTGCAATTGTAGAGAGTGTTTCATTGCCAGCTGGGACACATGGGGGGATATTTCCTCCAAACCACGTGTACCTGGTCAAGACAGGTTTCAGATATAAATACACATTGATCCCACAAGCCCACGCCTCCCTGCCCATCCATCTCCACCTTCTCTCCCTTTGTATTATAATTAGCTGCCACCCCTCCTGGTGGTTGTGTTTGGTGTTCTTTGGGATGAAGGCTGTATGTCTTCCTCAGTAATCACTGTTTGAGCTCTGCTTCTGGGCAGGTGCAGTGGGGGTTTGGCTCTCCCTCAGCTCAGCTTGTCCCACTTAAAACCACCTGTCTGGTCCTGGCTGGTTTCTGGAGCCACAGGTTTCTGTTTTGTTGGGTTTGTACCATAGCCAGGTCTTGCTTTGCTGAGTTTTTGCAATATATGTTATCTTAAAGTTTTTCCTGGGAAATAAGTTCCTATATGGTTTATTACACAATATTTCTGCTATCTGTTCAATTTCCCCTCTACCTGCAAAAGCACATCATAGACTTCTAAAGTTCTGAATTTTCAAAACCATTTATGTTCCCCATCTCACTAGATCACCCTGGGAGCCTCTAGACCACACTGGGAGCAGGTTTTGGCACATCAGCCCTTACTGGTTTATACTGGGAGCTGCTGCCACAGGCCTCAGGGGCTCAGGAGTGGCTCCCAGTGCTTACTGGCTTATACTGGTGCCCTCTCAGTCTATGCCTGGGAACACCAGTGGGTGCTGGCGGGCAGGCAGGTCCCTGAGGCCAAGCTATCCTTTGCTGGGGCACTGCTGAGCCGCGACTTCTTCAACTTCTCAGCCTGGCACCACTGCCTGCAGCTGCCAGGGACTCCAGAAAGGAAGAGGCTGGGGAACTGCCCCATGAAAGGCTGAAGGAATGTGAGCAATTGCCCAGTAAAATTCCCACAATTTCACAGGATCCCCAAAATTTTCCAGCCCCTCCCTCACCTAAAGTGGGAGGTGAAGCGTTCTGTTGGGTTGAATGAGTAGAACTGGTGTCTCTCAATCTCCTTTGACTTTAATGGGTACACCTGAACTCTAGTACACTTGAGCATTCAGATATTGGGGTGTCCCTCACGGCCCCCTAGAGATTTTGGGGTGCCCCCTTTGCCCCCCCCCCCTCCCAGAGCTAGAGCTGTTGCAGAACACTGCCTTCAGCAACCCCACGGATCAAAGCACCTGGGTGTACCTGCACTGCATCCTCTCCTGAGGTAACTCAGGGCTCCCTCCCACCCTTGATGCCCTCACCTGGAGTTTTGGGGTACCCCCTGAATGTTGGGGTGCCCCCCAACAGCCCCTCGGCTGCCAAGGGTCATCTGTGTCCACGTCGACTGGGAGGACAGTGGCCATCATCTTCTCCTGGCCCATCAAGTTGAGTCAGGACACTTGGGTGCCCCAAAATAACCTAGAGATCCCCCAAAATTATCTGGGTACACCTGTGTACTCCCCCAAATCACCTGGATCTCCCCAAAAATCAATCGGGTACACCTGGGTATCCCAAAAAATCACCTCAGTGGACTTGAGTACTCCTGAAAATCAGCTGGATTACCCCAAAAATCACCTGGATACACCTGGGTACCCCCTGAACACCTAAATCATCCAAAACCCCTACGGACTCCTAAAACTGGTGTCCCAAAAATCTTCATTGCATTGACTGGGTGGACCTGGTGTCCCTGAATCCCCATTGACTTCAATGGGTAAACCCAATGTCTGAAAATTTTTGCTACCCAAAATCCCAACTTTGAACTCGGAATTCCAGATTTGGGGCTGAAAAGAAAAATTTGGGCTTAAGTGGAGGCACAGCTCCAGCACAGGATGAAGGTGTGGGATCAAGAATTTGTGATTAGCTCCCAGGAATTACACCAGGACTTCCAGAGTGTCAGCACCATGATCCTCAAATGGAAATTCCCAGAATTCAGCCCAGTATTTCCCCCAAATTTCCCCATTTTAGCACCAAATTTCTGCAAAATCCCCATTGACTTTAATGCGTAAACCTGGTTTCCCTAAATCCCTATTGATTTCAAAAGGTAGACCTGATGTTCATAAATCCCCTTAGATTTTTTAAAATAGATAGACTTGCTATTCCTACGTTGCCATTGATTTCAAAGGGTAGACCTGATGTCCATAAGATCTCTATTGGGAGATTAATATTACAAGAGATGGAACAACTGAGAGACATTGTCAAAGATGGTTTATTGCTTTATTTCATCAGTCTCATAGAAGGGTGAGACATTAAAGGTGTTACATCCAGTGCCATAATATCAAAAGCTTCCTCATTCTTAGTTACAAATGCCTTACGTTAGTTTCTTAGCCAATCAAAAACTTTTCTGAACTTTGTTAGTGTCTTTTTTTACCAATCATTAATTGCTTTACTTCCCATGGCTTTGGTGCAATGCATCATATTTCAGTATATCATATAACACTGCACAAACCTACATTGATCCATCTTAACATCTAATTAACTTTATAACAAGTTATTTTTGCTAAACTTTAAAATCTTTTAGTATCTTACTTAAGATACTGCTTTGCTTACATAATCCGTATTTCTGTTTTCTTGAAACATATTTTGACTTGAACTACAAACTTATATTCTTGTTTCATGTCTGTTTCACTTTAATGCTCTACTTCTCTAAGCCTTCTCCAAGGTCTCAGGTCGAACCCTGTATCCGTCTCTCTCTCTGAGCCTGTATGCCCAAGGCCCTGAGAGCTCTCTGTGCCTGCATTTCCCACACTGCAGTATCCCAATGGACCCTTGGTTCCATGGGGACTCACAATGGCAGAAGGGTCTCCTTGGTTCCACAAGGTCCTGCAGAGCCCCTTGATTCAACGAGGGCTCAAAGTGTCATCATGGCCTCCAGGATTCCATGAGGCCCCACAGTGTCACAATGGACCTTTGGTTCCATGGGGTCCAGCACTGTTCCATGAATCCTTAGTTCCATGGGGCCCTGTAGTGTCACAATGGACTCCTTGGTTCAATGGTGCCACACATTGTGACAATTGCCCCTTGGCCTGCCAGGACTCCATAGTGTCACAACGATTCCTTGCTTCAGTGAGGTCTTGTAGTGTCACAATGGACTCCATGATTCCATGAGGCCCTGCAGTGTCACAATGGCACCTTGATTTCATAAGGCCCTGAAATGCCACAATGGCCCTTTTGTTTCACAAAACCTCAAATTGTAAAAATTACCTCCATGGTTTCATGAGGCCCTGCTGTGTCACAAAGGACTCTCGGCTCCATGATGCCCCATAGTGTCACAATGGTCTCCTTGGTTCTGCAGTGTCAGAATGCCCCCTCTGTCCCTTGGAGCTCACAGTGTCACTCTTGTGCCCTTGTTTCCATGAGGCCCTGCAGTGCCACAATGGTCCTTTGGTTCCACATGACCTCAAAGTGTCCTCATGGCCTCCTTGGTTCCATGAGGCCCTGTAGTGTAACAATGATCTCCTTGGTTCCAGAGTGTCAGAATGGCCCCTTTGTCCCATGGAGCCCCACGCTGTCACTGTGGTCCCCTTGATTCCATGAGGCCCTGCCGTGCTGCAATGCCCCAATGGCTACAATGGTCTCCAGTGAGACTCTCTACAACCACCTGAACAGAGGCTGTAGTCAGGTGGGGGTCGGTCTCTTCTCCCAGGCAGCACCTGCCAGTATGAGAGAGCACAGTCTGCAGATGAGCCAGGGGTAGTATAGGTTTGACATCAGGAAAAAAGTCTTCACTGAAAGCACGAGACAAGTGAGCCTTGCTGTGCTGGGGCCTCATTGCCTCCTTGTCCCTGCTCAGCAGCCTGGCAGGGGCCGCCCCATGGTGCTGCCCTTGGCATTGCACATGGCCAGAGCCCAGTGGCCCGGGAAGAGCCCTGAGCAATGAGGGAGGGACAGGATCTGCCTTGCCAGGGGCTGGGGCTCAGCCCTTGGCCCTTTGCATTCCTGAAACACATCCAGGTGTGCTCAGCATCAGAGACACCTTTCCCTTGTTTGTCCCCACCTGTCATCAGTGCCTCCAGTGTTCTGCTCTAACTGGAACCTGGGGACACTTTCTCAGTTGTGTCTCTCAGTGAGACCCATTAAAACTTCAAGAAACTTTGGAGTTTAAATCTGCCTCTGAGTTCTTGAGAAGTTTTCCTTCAGCTCCCTCTCAGGGACTGATGTCCAGGGACTCAGCACTGTTGAAAAATCCCAGCTCTACACAGACAGGGCAACTGAGAGGCATATTTTTAAAAATATTTTATTCCATTATTAGACTCCTTGAAGGGTGAAACATAAGACATGTAAAACTCCATGCCATTCTATCCAAAGCCAAGTTATTTCGTGTTTACCATACCTTATTAATGTTTTTCAGTCTATCAGCTTTTGCTACACAATGGTGCTAATACTTCTAACACCAACCACTCATTATTGTACCCCACGTGGTTTTGCACCAATGCATCTTTCACAGTTCTAATTCTCCAAAACATCTGGGTTTTTTTGCAAGGCCATAGTTTGAAACTTGTTTCTAGTTCAATCTCTCTCTCAACCATGTCTTCTCTATTCCAGGGCCATTCTGAGTCAGCACACCTTATCTCAGAGTTTGCATCCAGATGTACAAGACTGTGTGAGCTTTCAGTCAGGCTTTGAGAATCCTTTACAAATCCATTTCTCACAAATATCGATCACAGAATGCTGCAATCACCTCTACTCTAAAGAGAATAACAATGAAATACACCCTTCAAAATAGGAATGTGTATTTCTTAGAATATCTGGGAAATATTTCTCCATAACTAGATTTCAAAATCTTCCTAATGAATGGCACCAGAGGGAAATCAAGGCACAGCCATGGTTTGTCAGGACTTGTTTGATCCCAATCAGCCCCATGGTGCATTTGGTGCTGAGCCCTTGAACCTCAGAGCCTGTGAGGAGATTGCACAAACCTTTCCAGGAGTCCAAGGCAGAAGAAAAACCCAAAGTGTCTCAAAGCATTAATGGGTCTCACTGAAGTCCATCCCCAACACAGGCTCCTCATGGACTCCTTGGAGGAAAGAACTGGATGCCAGGATCGCCCAAAACCCTCTCAGAAAGTCAGAGAGGAAAGGAAAATCCAAACTACCTTTAAAACCTTGAGTATCTCAATGTATTAATGAGACCCACTGAGTGTCAATATAAAGCTCTCAAGGGACTAATTAAAGTAGATAATTGGGGCCATGATTGCACAAAGCTCTCAGAGACTCCAAGGCAAAAGCAAAACCCAAAGTGCTCTGAAAAACCTGCAGTCCCTGGGAGCATGAAGGAGCCCCCAGGGCCATTCCTGACCAAGGCTCCCCAGGGACTGGTCCCAGCACATCCCTGAGGCCACTGGGATGTGGGGGGATGCTGAGGGCAGGACAAGGGGTGACAGTGGCCAGCCTTGCTGGGGCTGTGCCAGGAGGCCCCAGTGGCTCAGGACAAGGTGTCTCCTCCCAGCCCTTGGTGGCACAGACCCTGCTGTGCCCCAGGGTACCAAGACTTGGCTTCACTTTGTCCCTACTTGTCATCACTGCCTCCAATTTCCTGCTGTAACTGGAACCTGGGGACACTTTCTAAGTTGTGTCCCTCAGAGGGACCCATTAAAACTTTAGGAAACTGGATTTTAATTCTGACTTGGAGTTCTTGAGAAGTTTCTTCAGCTCTCTCTCAGGAACAGCTGTTCAGGGCCTCAGCACAAACCCCAAGAGGGTCATTAAAGTCCTTGTGCTGTATCTGTACTGCCGAGCTGGTCCGGGCTCCCAGCTCAGAAGGCAATCCTGGCAACCAAGAAGAGCTTCAAAAACACTTTCTCTTGATGAGCAGCTCTTCTCCCAGCCCAGCAGGGCTGGGGCACTGCCTGCAGCCACCCCGGGCACAGCACAGAGGCACAGAGAGCTTCAATCAGTCAGGGCTGGGAAGATGCTCAGAAGTGCCTGGGGCAGAATCACTCCCAGCCCTTGACACAGGAAGCCTCTGGCTGCAGGACAATGCAGCTGCAGCTCCTGCAGTGATCTCCTAAAGCTGCAACATCCCAATTCCTGCAGACTGTGTGAGTACATTCTCTGATGATCTCTTGTGTAGAGCAGCCAGGGGTGCCCAGGGCTGTGTTGCAGAGCAGGGTCCTGCAGCCCAGGGCACTGTGCTGGGGCAGGGACTCTGCTGCCTGCCAGGGACAGCTCTCAGCCAGCCCTGGGAGCTGCTCCCAGCATTGGGGGACAAGGTCTGGGTGGAAGGAGACAGCTGGTAAGGCTTGGAAGTGTTGTCCCTGTGTGGTGAGGATGCTGCATAGTTCAGAACTGCTCCCAGCATAACATTTAACTCCAGAATGTTTCTAGGTAGATTAGACAAGGAGCACAGTGAGGCAGGGCCTGCATAAAAGGGAAAATCCTGATTTTATAATCTACTGCTCTGCGTTGCGTAGAAGGGAAATTGCATATAGATATAGATCTCTAAGTTCAGTTTGGAAAAAATAAAATATTTTTTTCTTGGATTTTAATAAAGCAGGCACTGACAGAAATTAGCCCAGGGTCCCTCACAGGCAGCATCAGTGTCACTTTTCCAGCCTCCTCAGGATAGCTATGACATTGCCATCAGAGCCTGCAGAGGCAGAGCTGACCCTGGGCAGTGCCCTGTGCTGGGAGGGGTGTGCAGGGCAGAGCTGAGCCCCCAGGGCTGGGCTGGGCTCTGGCAGCACTGGCAGGGCCCAGCCCTGGGCACAGGGAAGCAGCTGCTGGCAGGGACAGCTCCAGGCAGCAGAGCCCTGGCCAGGCAGTGGGGGGAAAGTGCCACCAAGCTGGGCTGGGATATTTTAAATCCTCTCCAAACTGAACTATTCCATGATTACTTTTCTTACAGATCCCTATGGCAAGACACAGGAAATGTCCAACAGCAGCTCCATCAGCCACTTCCTCCTGCTGCCATTGGCAGACACGAGGCAGCTGCAGCTCCTGCACTTCTGCCTCTTCCTGGCCATCTCCCTGGCTGCCCTCCTGGCCAACGGCCTCATCATCAGCGCCGTAGCCTGCGGCCACCACCTGCACACCCCCATGTTCTTCTTCCTGCTCAACCTGGCCCTCACTGACATGGGCTCCATCTGCACCACTGTCCCCAAAGCCATGCACAATTCCCTCTGGGACACCAGACACATCTCCTACTCAGGATGTGCTGCTCAGCTTTTTTTCTTTGTGCTCTTCACCTCAGCAGAGCTTGTCCTCCTGACCATCATGTGCTACGACCGCTACGTGTCCATCTGCAAACCCCTGCACTATGGGACCCTCCTGGGCAGCAGAGCTTGTGCCCACATGGCAGCAGCTGCCTGGGCCAGTGCCTTTCTCAATGCTCTGCTGCACACAGCCAATACATTTTCCCTGCCACTGTGCCATGGCAATGCCCTGGGCCAGTTCTTCTGTGAAATCCCACACATTCTCCAACTCTCCTGCTCCAAATCCTACCTCAGGGAACTTGTGATCATTGCTGTTAGTGCCTGTTTAGCTTCTGGATGTTTTGTGTTCATTATTTTCTCCTATGTGCAGATCTTCAGGGCTGTGCTGAGGATCCCCTCTGAGCAGGGACGGCACAAAGCCTTTTCCACCTGCCTCCCTCATCTGGCTGTGGTGTCTCTGTTTCTCTGCACTGCCTCAATTGCCTACCTGAAGCTCCCCTCCATCTCCTCCCCATCCCTGGATCTGGCCCTGTCAATTCTGTACTCAGTGGTGCCTCCAACCCTGAATCCCCTAATCTACAGCCTGAGGAACCAGGAGCTCAAGGCTGCAGTGTGGAGACTGATGACTGGATGCATTCAGAAGCATTAAACTGCTTGCCAAATTCTGCAAATCACTTGTAATAAAAGCCACCCTTGAAAATTCTTGATGGTTTCATTTTGGAGGTTATTGTTTTTTTTTACTTTTATACATTTTATACTTTTATGTTCAGGAGCGGTTGGGTGAATTTAGTACCTTCTGGTTTCACATATAACCATTTAACTGCTTAAAAGAGATATTGTGGAACGGCAGACTGAGAGCCTGGAGCTGCTCACTAATGCTCTGCACATCCTTCTGGCTAAGTCCTGCAGCCTCTTTGAAGTCATGACTAGCATTTCCAGCTGTAGTCAGAGCAGCAGCTCTGTCGTGGGGCAATGGCATATATACCAACAGCCAGCTGGCCTCACTTCTGCCAGTCCATTTTTGCCTTCTTGATGTCGTTTCTGAGGAAGTCCATTGGAGCAGTTTGGCTGCCAGTGGAGATTGATGCAGTACAAGAGCAACACGTTGTGTTCTGAAAGAGGGATGCATGTGCACAGGAGATCTAAGCAGCTATGGCTGGCTTCACAATCAGGCCCAAGAAGGACTTGGTCTCTGCTCAAGAGTGTAGATGCAGCAGGACTTTGTTGGCCTTGAATTGCAGAGGAAAGCCTGCTGCAGTACCAGGACTCAGGCACCTCTCTTCAGCTCCTGAAAGCAGAGCACTTCCACGTGGGTTTGGAGTTGGTGCAGCAGATCAAGGAGCCTCTCTTGGCAATTCTCTGGCACTCCACACAGGTGAAGGCCACGTGGCTGCTCGTGGCTTGTCTTGCTCTGGTCTGATTTGATTGTGGGCAAACTAAAGGACTTGATCAGCTGGGGGGATAGAGTCAGGATAGTGTGTGTGCAGGGGAGGGGTTTGCACCCCAAATTACATCTTGTTTCTCTGTCTCTTTTGGCTGCTCTTTCCTGCTTACAGGATTTCCATGTTGGGCTCCAGACTTGAGGAGATGCTGTTCAGAGAAAGCTGAAACTCCCAAATGTGCCTGCTTCAGCCCTTGCATGTACAGGGTGAGTTTTCTTAGTGGGGTAACAGGGCAAGGTGAGTGAGTGCAGACAAAAAGCAGGTGAGCAGAGTTTTCTCCTGTGCTCACTGACACACAAAAGAGTGAATGACAGACACTGATTATTTGCATCCTCTTTTGTGGCTTGAGGTAGCAATTTAAATGACATAGTGGTGTAGGGAAAGCAGCAAAACCTCTGCTTGTATGCAGCTCTGATCCAGAAAGCTCCAACACTGGCAGACTCAGTTATGGAAGTTGATCTTCCTGGACTCTCTTGAGTTTCTTTGGATGGAGATGCTGAGACCATGACAGTGGGGTGTTGTGGGGCTGGGTGGTGGCTGGTGCTCACAGCAGAGGCTCTGCTCTTGTGCTCTCCTTCTCAACAGGCAAAACCTCAACATCCTGTGTGACTGCCCCAACACAGATGAAGGTGGCAAGGAGGCTGAAGATGAGGAGTGTGATCCACAGTGGCAGGAAGACTATGATGATGACCTTGATGAAGACAACTTTATGATTGATAATGATTCAGATTGTGATTCTTACTTTAAAGATAATGATGTCCAGTGGTAGCTACAATAGCTGTATTCTGTCACCCAGCCTGCCACCTTGGACCTCTGCCTCTACTTGGTCTCAACCAGTTTGTGTTCATGTTTTTCCTGGAAGGCAGGGAGGAGCTCTCAGATGGAACAAAACATTTCCTCTGAGAGGTTTCTTGCTCAGTGACTCTTGAATATGCAGGAACATGCTCTGGGCAGCTGGTCTGTGTTACTGTGGCCACCTCTCTCAGAAAGGCATCTCCTTGCCTTTTTCCCTTGTTCTCCAGTTCTGCCTGTAGGTATTTGAGTTAGAAAGTCACAGCCCACCTGCAGAGTGAGGACCACTTGCCACCTGTTCAAGGGCTGCTCCTTGTGCTTGGTGTGCCCTCCCCAAGGGATGGGCACAGGGGAGGGTGGCATGTGTCCCAGCACAGCCCTGTCTAGCAATGGCCAGTGTCTAGAAATGCCGTAAGGAGATGCATTTACACTCAAGTTCAAGCCTCCCAGCTGGAGCTGGTGGGATGCTCTCCAGCCACAGATGGATGTGGTTCAGTTCCTCTGGTTGAGAGGGGCTGCATTTTTACCCTTTGTTGGAGTTTTCTTCTCTGTTAGGAAGCAGGAAGGGCAGCTGTGAATGACACAAGGTTGCAGAATTGTTTTAAGTTTATAAATATATGCACACACAGATATTTTATATATATGCAGAGATTGTTCAGATAATACTGTGTCTTTGCCAAAAAAGTATGAAAACCCAGGGGTTTAAAAAACAAGTTCTATTAAAAAAAAAAAAACAAACAGTTTTCTTCCAGCACAAGCCTTCTTCTTGTCTGTGGGGAACAGGGGAGTGAAGGGAGAGCAGGATATCCTCAAGTGAGGATGTGACCTGGATGTGCTAATCCCAGAAGTTATTTGTGAAATTCGTGTGGCTTTGGAATCCTCAGGCAGGCCACACAGTCTGCCATGCCAAGTGGCTTTTCCTTCTTGGGCAGTTCAGAAACAGTGAGAGGGTGTGGGGAGGGCTGGCAAAGAGGGCAGGGCACCAGGCCATAGGGAGGGGTGGGGCTGCTGTTTCTGGGAGCAGGAGCAAGGCAGGATGCCTGCATGGTGATGGAGGGGTAACATCTGGTGCCCAGAAAAAGGCATATGACCAACATTGAACTTGTCAACTTCCATGTCAAAATGGGCTCTTGGAGGACATTGAGCTGTTTTCCCTGGGTAGTTTGATCAATTGCATGGAATGGGGAAGGATGAAGAATTTGGGCAGTGTTGGAGCCAAAATGGCATTTTGCCACTTGTGATTTCCTCCCAGCTTCTGCAGAGGGGTGACAGCTCCAGCCCTGCAAACCACTCCCTTTTGCAAGGCACACTCAGACCTTGCTGGAAGCTCAGGGTTCTTGAAGGGGCTGCTGCAGTTGGCAACAGGAGCTGCTGTTGAATTTTTCACGCTGCTTAACCCCCTATCCCAAATCCCACCAAGAGGAAGGACTGAAAAAGATTTCCGTGGAAGAAGGGAGGCCAAAAGCTTGGAAAAGGATGAAAGAAATGCTCTGATGGTGATGATAGCAATAACAAGAAAAAGATTTATTTTTGGCAGCAAATGAACACCTGCCGCCCTCCAGCCCTCCCAGATGGGCAGGCCCAGCGGTGCCGTTTCCATGGCATGAGGTGCTGGGAGCCTGGGGAGAGAAGCCAGAAAGCCACGGTCAGTCACAGAAGGCTCCTGTCCCCCCTGTCCCACCAGGGCCTGTGTGTGGGCCAGGCTGCTGGCTGTGCCCAGAGCCCAAACCTCCCAACCCATTCTCTCATTTTTAGAGAAGAGCAGCAGGGCACGCCACGCTCCACCTCTTCTGCTTAAGCACGGCACAGCAACCTCCTCAGCAGCTGCAAGAGCAAGATTCTCGTGTGCCCACTCCCATCTGCCCCTGTACCACCTGTGCTGTGGAGCTGGGTACCCACCTCTGCAGAGCTGCTGCCAGGAGAGGAGCTGATCCCACACAAGGTCCTCGTCCTTCTTGAAGGGGATGTCCCTGCACACCGTGGCTGCCCCGGGTAGCGCTGGCACCTCCGTGGAGTGCGTCCAGTGCCGGCGCTTCCCCAGCCGGTCTGGGCACAAGGTGCAATCTTCCTGGAAAAAACAAAGAACAATTGCATGAAAGCCAATTCAAAATGAGACCTAGAAAGAAGAAAAACCACCAAAGGTTATCAATGTTTCAACGGGCCTGGGGTGGGTCTGACCACTCCATGCAAGAATTAAACCTCTCCACACGTGGGGAAAAACCCCACCTTTCCTGCCTGTAAGCCCACCCCTTCCTCAAGGGCCTGAAAAGCAGACCAGCTGGGCCATGGCTTTGGAACCCACCCCCCTCTGCTGTCCCCCATCCTCATGGATGGATGCTTTTGTCAGGCAGGCTGCCCCCACCCCAGCCCACACCAGGCTGGCTGGCAGAAGCTGTCGGCAAGGCCAGGAGCCGGCTCCCCTTCCACAACATCCGTCCCCTGTCCCGCCAAAAAGCAGCTGGGCGGGCGGCGCAAAGATGAATATTCCCCATTGCCGCCGAGCGGGGAACCTCCGGCGCGTGGCCAGGCCGAGCCCTGGCATGCCTGGGAGCACGAGCATCCCCCCGCCCCTGCACCGGCTGGGGACTCATCTTGATTTCGTCGGGGCACAGAGCCTGTCCTGTCCTCCAGGAAGGGGCCACAACCAAAGCCCGTGGGCTTTGCCCCGCCAGCGGCCAGCTCGAGGATGGTGTTCTCCGGCTCCGCGTCGTGCTCCAGAAGAACACGCCAGCTGTGCCTCGGCTTGCGGGGACATCACGATGCCATTGAGCTGCAGGGGGATGTTTCCCCTTGTCCAGTCTGTGGCAACTTCACTGCACTGTGCCACCACTTCTCCAATAGGACGGGGAGCCCTGAGCCGCTCCCTCCACAACTCGCTGGGGACCCACGGAAGCGTCTCCTCGGCCGCGCTCTCGGCTCCGTGCCACGGCCACAGGGAAACGCTCTGGGGTTTGCTTTGAGCGCCATGAGACACGAGCAGCTGGAACTTGCTGGGCTCCTGGATCCTACTGTGCAGAGGGATGGATCTCTGCTGTCTCCTGGGCCACCTGGGCGTTCTGCAGCCAGGAATGCTCAAAAAGGTCTTCTAGGCATGGCCTGTCTGCAGGGTCCATGGATAAACACCACCTGATCAGGTGCTGGCACTCTGCAGAGAGAAACCAAAAACCCCTGGTCACCTCCTGTCCAGGCTCTCCCAGATTCCACAGTGCCCACCCCACACTAGGAGTGCTCGGAGCTGCACCCTAAGCTTCCCATCCATCCTCCCTTTTGGAGCAGAGCAGCACACATGCCACCTCCTCCAGCTAAGCCCAGGAGATCAACCTCCTCCCTAGCTGCAAGAGCAGGACGCTTATGTGCCAGCTGCCATCTCCCAAGCCCATTCTTGCTCCCGTGCCTTGAAAACATATCCCCACCTTGAGACACCCGGGGAGGCAAGAAGAACTGGCCCCGGATGATGTCCTCAGGGGTTTTGAAAGGAAGGTGCCCGCAGACCAGGTCATAGAGCAGGATGCCCAGGGACCAGATGGTGGCTGGCTGGCCATGGTAGCAGCCGAAGAGGATCCACTCTGGCGGGTTGTACTGCGGCGTTCCTATGGGACACGGGCACAGATCATCAGGCCGATGCTGCTCCCTCCCTCCCAGCCAGCTCCACAACAGCCAGACCCTGCCCCAGCCAAAAAACAACTTGGCTGCAGCCAGCTGAAGAAGGATTCCCCCTCCCTCCCTCCTTCTTCCCCTGTGCAAGCAAAGGTGAGAACCTCCGCTGCCCAGCTGGGCCCTGGCTTTGGGCTCACCTACCATGTGGGTGTAGAACGTGTCCTGGAGGAAGGTTCCGCAGCCAAAGTCAATGAGCTTCGCCTCGCCCGTGGCCAGGTCAACGAGAATGTTCTCGGCCTTGATGTCGCGGTGCAGGACGCCGCGGCTGGTGCAGTGCCGCACGGCCTGCAGCACCTGGCGGAACAGCCCCCGCGCCACGGGCTCTGGCAGGAACCCCCCCGCGTCCAGCAAGTGCCACAGGTCCCGACAGCGCTCCGGACGCTCCATGACCAGCGCGAAGCCGTCGGGCAGCTCAAACCAGTCCAGGAGCCGCACGACGCCGCGGAAGCCAGGGCACGACACCATCCACAGCAGCACCAGCTCCAGTGGCACCAGGGCGCCCTTGTGCTGCGGGGGGACCGCGATGCCGTCAGCGGGGCCGATGCTGCGCCGCGCCTTCGGCACCCCCTGCCCGGCGCCACCGCAGCTCACATTGCCCGGCCCGGGACGCTGCGCGGCCCCCGCTCACTCCACGCTCGCTCCCCTCGCAGCGTCCCGGCTCCCACCCTGCCGGGCCTGGCCTCAGCCCCGCCCGGCACGCCCCGCCGGCTGCTCCCGCTGGCCCCGCTCACTCACCAGCTCAGCCCACTCCCAGATGCGATCCCGGCCCACTCGCTTGATGGCCACCTGCAAGCCAAGACAAGCGGCGGGCTGAGCTCGCCGCCCGCCGATCCCCCCCTCCCCGCTCTGAGCCGGCCCCGTCTCTTACCGGAGCGCCGTCGGCGAGCCGGGTCCCGGCGTAAACGCTGCCGCAGCCGCCCCTCCCCAGCAGCGGGCCCTGCCGGTAGAGCTGCTCCAGGGGAGGCTTCTCCGCCCATGCGGACGGCACCGCGCTCTCGGCATTCTGCCCGGGGCACCCACTCGCCCCAGGCGCTGCTGCTTGCTGAGCCGCCCCGGGCTCCGGCGCCTCGGGGCCGGCGGCCGAGCTGACGGGCGGCGGGGCTCGCACCGGGGAAGCTGCCGGCGACGGGGCGGGAGCCGGGCGGCTGCGGGGCGGCTCCGGGCGGAAGGGCGGGAGGGGGGCCTCGTTCGGGGCCAGGGCCGGGCCAGGAACCGCGGCAGGCGGAGCCAAAAGGCGATGATGCTCCAGCACCACCACCAGCAGAGTGAGGAGCTCCTGCAGAGGCTCTTCAAAAGGCGCCGCAGCCAGTGCGGACAGAGGTGGGCAGGGGCCCGGCTCGCCCTCGGGCGCCTTGCGCAGCGCGGCATGAGCCGGGCTGGGAGAGGCGGAACACGGACGGAACGGAACGGGAGTAGAGGGAGTGTGAAAGGGAGAAGGGGACGGAGAGCGAGTCGGAATTCGAGCGGAAAACCGATCGAGAGAAGCGCTGCTGCTGCTGCTGCTGCCGCTGCTGCGGAGCCGCCGGAGCGCGCGGCCGTTCTTCCTCCGCGAGCCCAACGGAGGAGCGGCCGCGCGCCCCGCGGAACGAAAGAAACAAACAAAAATAAAAAACGAAGCTAATTCGTATTAGAATGAGAGGAATGTTGAATTTGTCTTTACAAATGAGTTGTGGATCTGCCTGTAGATAAGGCTAGCACTGAGAGATAAAAGAAACAATGGGATGGATTCCACTGATTGATGAATGGAGAAACATATTTACATATTGCCTTTACAAACAAACTGTAGGGTTGCTGATAAATGAAATTGGATATCGAAAGATGAAAGAAGCAACAGGGGCAAAACCATTAATACTGTAAGAATTAAAATTAAAAGGGAGGGTTATACATTAGAGGGGAATTTCAGGTATCAGGCACTTCGGGAAGTCTGTGCCTCTCAAGTACCTCAGCCAATGGGGAAAGAGAGAGGGAAATGCGGCTGGGAAAATAGGATAAAAAGGAGACTGCATCCTCCAAAAATTTGAGAGATCCCAGGGGAATGTCCCATGGCCTCTCCCTTTATTCGAATAAAGCAAAAAGGACTCCTCTGTCTCCTTTTTGGACATAAACCTCTGGTGTTTGTGGATTAATTTTCCTGACAATTTTGGAGGCTCGTCCGGGATCTTTCCACCGTCCGGGGCAGTGGGCAGCGAGTGGAGCTGAAGGCGCCTCACTCAGTTTGGGTGATCAGCTCCCCTTGGTGCCAGCTGGTACCGGGCGATCCATTGGGTTCCCGAGACTGTCCAGGAGACAGACGAGTGGCGGACCAGGGGGGTCCGTGAAGAGTCCGCAGGGAAGGACCACTGAAAATCTCACTGGTGAGTAAAATGGGATCTTCGGGGAGCAAACCTGGGAGGGCACCCATGGAGGGTAGCACAGGTAAAATGGGGCACCCAGAGAGGGTTGGAAAGGTGAAGCCGCGAAGGGGCCCCGGAAAATGGGATGACGATCCCATAATACCCCCGGAGAGTCCCTTGGGGTGAATGCTGAGGTCTTGGGACAAATGATATATTCACCCAGTAATAAGTATGGAAATGATGGTAAAATATTGTTATTTTGTGTGGCCAGAGTATAAGTTGGCAAGGGGACTTATATGGCCACCTTATGGAACAGATAAAATTAATTTGTGTTGGATTTTGTGGAGGTATTTAGAGAAATTTATATGCTAAGGAAAAAAAAAAAGAAAAGGAGAAGAGGAAAGTGGTGAGGATCGTGATGTTTTTCAGCACCTTCCCCAATCTTGTCCTCCAGTGTTGCCAGCTGACCCAGGGCCAGCTGCAGGTCGTCTGTATCCTCAACTTTCAGAGCAAGGGGATCAGGGAAATGTTATTCCTACAGCCCCACCTGAGAAGGATAATGGTGTAGGGGGAGGGGAGCAGCATGTTGTATCACCCCCCAGAACTAGAAGAGGAACTCAGTTTAGGGCATCAGAAGCCCCCCAAGAGACAGGGGTACACCAGATGCCACTCTGTCAAGTTCCTTTGGGGGGTCAAGGGGGAGGATTTGGGTTTGTAATTGTACCACTCACTACCCAGGATATAAGAGGGTTGAAAAAAAAAAGAAAAAACAGATTTGGATGATCCCATAGGGGTGGGGGAAAAGATAGAGAAATATTTGGGAAATGTTGATTATACATGAAAGGATTGGGATTTTCTTTTGGGAATTTTGTTTGGGTCATCAGAAAAACGAATGATTTTGCAGAAAGCTCGGCAGCTGTGGGAGGATGAACATCCACGAGCAGCAGGGGGGGCTGGACCCAATGCACCTACGGTGGGTGATGCCATCCCCCAGGCAGACCCCAGTGGGACCCAAATAACCAGGCCAGTCTGGCTCACCGTGATTGCCGTGCTTATTTGACCAGGGCGATCAAGTCAGCGGCTCCCAGAACTAACAACATAGCTAAGGCTCTGTCGTTAGAACAGGAGAAACAGGAAAGCCCTCATCGGTTGGAGAGGATTAGAGATGCCTTGAGGAAGCACAGGGGGATGGATCCTGAAGGGCCAGCCTTCAACACATCGCTTAAGGTGCAATTTGTTACTAAGGCCTGGCCTGATATAAGGAAAGGAGTCCAGAAAGATGAAGAGTGGCAAAATAAGCCTCTAGAGGAATTGGTTAGAAAAACACAGCAGATATATGTAAGAAGGGATGAGGAAAAGGCAAAAGCTAAAGCAAGGATGATGGCAGAGTTTTTGCAGCCCCGGAGGAATAAACCACAGGGTCCAAGGGGTCCCCAGGGACAGAGGGGACGAGGTCGGTCACAAGGAAGGGGCAGAGGGATTCCCTCCTCGGCAGGGGACAGCCGACCCAAACAGCGGCTGGGGAAGAACCAGTGTGCTGTCTGCAGGGCAGAAGGGCATTGGAAAAACGAGTGTCCGCAGAAACAACTGGACCCTCAGGAGGAGGAAGTCCAGAGGATAATGGAAATGGATTGTTAGGGGTGTCAGGGGCTCCTATTATACCAAAGACCCACCACTCAGGAGCCCTTGATAACTTTTAAGGTGGGTCCGGATCGAGAGGAGGTGTGTTTTCTGGTAGACACAGGGGCCCCTCCGTCCACCTTAAATTTTATACCTAAAGAGGGGGGAAATTGTCAAAAAGATCCTTGGTTATTCAAGGAGTAAGCGGGAAGGATGAGCGAGTGCATTTTATCCAACCGCTGCTAATAGATGTGGGGGACAGATTTGAAGTGCATGAATTCTTGTTTGTTCCTAATTGTGATTGTAATTTACTGGGAAGAGATTTGATGGCTAGAATGGGAATGCAAATTAGCATTGTAAAAAAGTGACACAGAGTCCGAAACTGTGATATCTTTGTGTAAAATATCTGAGAAGGCTTATGCTGAAATAAATCAGGAAGTATGGGCAGCCCCAGGGACAAATTGGTTAATGCCCCAGTCTTAGCTCTTCCAGATGCAGAAAAAGAATTTCAGCTATATGTGGATGTCAAACAGGGTCATGCTAAAGGGATTTTGGTGTAAAGAGCATGGGGGAACACGGAGGCCTGTTGCCTGTTTTTCTAACTTGTTAGACCCGGTGCCAGAGGCGGCCCCATTGTCTGCAGAACTGTGCAGCCACAGCTCTGATGGTGGCTGAGGCCCGAAAGCTGACAAGGGGAGGGCATCTCATTGTTAAAGTCCCACATCAGATTAAAGCTTTGTTAACTGAGAGAGCCTCTAAGTGGATGACGAGTGCTCGATTATTACAGTATGAATCTTGTTTAATGGAACAGGAGGATTTAGAATTTAAAAGTGGAGAAGATTTTAATCCAGCCTCTTATTTAAATGGCCCTGGAGAAAAGGGGGGCCAGGAAGAAATACATGATTATATCCAGGTTATAGACCTCCAGACACGGGCTAGGGAAGATCTACGGGATATTCCCTGGCCTGAGGGAGAGAATGTGTTCATTGATGGGTCCTCAAAGGTGGTAGAAGGGAAATGATTTACAGGATACTCTATCGTGAATGGGAAGCAATTAAGGGAAGGGGGGAGGTTACCAGCCACTTGGTCAGCTCAGACAGCAGAGCTGTACACGCTTGTGAGAGCCTGTGAATTATACCAGGACAAGACAGTAAATATCTTTACTGATTCTAAATATGCATATGGGGTAATACATGCATTTGGAAAACTATGGGAAAAAAGAAGTTTTTTAAGCTGCAGAGGAAAGACGTTAGCTCACGAGAACTTAATCTCTCGCCTATTGGAGGCAGTGAATTTACCAAAAAAAGGTGGCAATAATCCACATTAAGGGGCATCAGGCAGGATGGTCGGAGGAGGCAGTAGGAAACCGACTGGCTGATGAAGAAGCTCGAAAAGCTGCATTGTTGCCAGAAGTCTCTAAGATCCTGCCTTTGCTCCCAGTTAACTGCACCGCTGCCAGAGAAACTCTCTTTTCCACCAGAGAAACTTGAGATAATTAAAAAGAGTGAGGCAGAGGAAAGAAGAAAATAATTGGTTTACAAAGGATGGTAAGCAGTGGATACCAAAAGCTCTAGCCTTACAATTGTTAAAACAACTTCATGAAGGGAGTCATTGGGGCTCCCGAGGACTGGCAGAAGCCTTCCTCAAAATGTTCGCTGCTCTTGGTCTCTTTAGCCTGGCAAAGCGAGCCACTGAAGGCTGTTTGACTTGTGCGAAAACCAACAACAAAGTTACAAACAAACTGGCCAGGGGAGGGAGGTGTTGGGCAGTACGTCCCTTCCAGAGATGCCAGGTGGATTTTACTGAAATGCTTCGAGTGGCAAGATTTAAATATCTTCTGGTAATAGTATGTCAATTAACCGGGTGGCCAGAAGCATTTCCAACTGTGTCAGCAACTACAGGATCAGTTGTTAAAATATTTTTGGAACAAATAATTTCAAGATATGGGATGGTGGAAGCAATAGATTCAAATAGGGGAATTCATTTTACAGGAAAAATTCTTCAAGGAGTTATGACTGCTTTAGAAATACAGTGGAACCTCCATACCCCCTGGCACCCACAGAGTTTGGGTCAGGTAGAGAGGATGAATGGAGAAATAAAGAAACACCTCCTGAAGCTGGTGATAGAAACTTAGATGCCGTGGGTATGGCTCCTGCCCCTGGCTTTAGCAAGAAAAAGAGCCAGACCCAGGGGAGATACTCAATTATCTCCCTTTGAATTGATGTTTGGAATTCCTTACCCTTGTAATTCTCAGCCTAGTGGGGGGATAGAGATAAGTGATGTGTATTTGAAACAATATGTGGCTCGGATACTGTCTCTTGTGAAATCTCTTTGACAGGAAGCTCAGCTGGCACAGACCCTGCCTTTGGACTTTGCTGTTCACAACATCCAACCGGGACACTGGGTCCTGGTTAAGGAGTGGGAAGAAGCACCACTGGTGGCCAAGTGGCGTGGACCTTTCCAGGTGTTGCTGAGCACAGAAACAGCCGTCAAGACAGCTGAACACGGCTGGACCCATCACACTCGGGTCAAGGTCTCTGCAGCCCCAGAGATTTGGACATCTCAGCTGGAGAAGGACGGGAAGCCGCGACTGACACTCCGCAAGAGTGGACTGGAGCAGTAGCCAGTGCGTCGACATCGGGGGAAGCCTCGTGTGCCCACCCACAGAGTGCCTGCTGAAATAGTCTGTGTGGGCATCCCTCCTCTCAGATCTCCAGGCACTGGGGGCCAACCCTTGCTGTCATTGTTTTCTTTATGTTAAGCCGTTTCTGTGCCTTCGCTCGCCACAAGTGGTGTGAAAGACAAAGTGAAAGTAAAAATTAAGTTAGGAAATTAGATTACACAATCAGAATGTTTCTCTTAATAATGTTACCTTTATATTATCAGTTAGGTTGGGGCCAAGAATGGGAAAATAATTTTTTGACCTTAGGAGAAGAAGTAGCAAAAACCTTTAACCTTAGCAATTGTTGGGTCTGTGGAGGGCCAGGGGGATCTGAAAACTGGCCATGGGTGGCCAGCCCAGTTGAACCTAAATGGTGGATTAGCACCCTGAGTGAGGTCCGTAATGGAACAGGATTTTGGGATGAAGAAGGAAGTCCATGGCGGCTTCATTCTTCTGAAAGAGGCACTTACTGTCTAAATAGGACAGGAAGCATATATATGGGAAAAAGCGTTTGTGACTGGACTTTATCTTTGGGTTTAGATTGTTGGACCCCCAACTGCCTTCCTTATGATTGTTCCAGATATCAAGGCAGATGGAATCAAACGCATGTTAAGCTCACAAATGGTAGCTGGGTAAAGTGCTCCTATCATAATTACCAGAAAGATTTAAAAGGCTGTAAAGCAGTGGGGAAGGATAAGTTTTTTGACCCCTTATTTTTAAGCTGTCCCCGAGATAATTCCACAAGTAGCACACATGTTATCCGTGACTACCAGTGGAAATGGCAACATCGAAATGGAACTCGAACCCTTTTTAATAGGTTCTGGTCCAAATCTAACAAAACAGATCTGGGATGTAACTGCAGGTGGAAACCTCATGTGGGAGCTTGGAAATGCAACTACTGTGATTCTTATGGTGGGGCGACCATTGTTGGGGGACCACTAGGCCCAGGGAGTAAGCTGTATTTTGACTCTCCAATTGACCATGAAAATTGGGAAGGTCCCTTTGCCAATGGGACCTGGGCTTTAAAGGGGCATTACTGGATTTGTGGCCAACATGCATATCGCAGGTTACCCCCAAACTGGTCAGGAATATGTTATGTGGGGTATATCAGACCACTGTTCTTTCTGCTACCACAGGTTCAGGGAAATCACTTAGGAATCAAGGTATATGATGATCTAATTAGAGAAAAGCGGTCAATTGATGTATCCCTGGCTGGAGGGAGCACCCAAAGATGGGGTGATGATGAATGGCCACCTGAACGAATCATACAACACTACGGACCAGCCACTTGGAATCCTAATGAATTCATATCAGGTGCCAGAGAACCCATTTATAATCTAAACCGGATAATTAGGTTACAAGCTGTCTTTGAAATAGTAAGTAACCAGACAGCTACAGCTCTTGACCTTCTTGCTGACCAGGCTACTCAGATGAGAACTGCAATATTTCAACACCGGATGGTATTAGACTATTTATTAGCAGAAGAAGGGGGAGTGTGTGGCAAATTTAATGACTCAAACTGCTGTTTGCAAATAGATGACAATGGAAAGGTGGTGAAGCAAATAGCAAAAGAAATAAGAAAATTAGCTCATGTGCCAGTCCAAACATGGAAAGGATGGGAATGGGACATGTTTTCTTGGCTACCTGGTGGACTATAGGTTAAACAATTACTTTTTTTCCTCTTATGTGCTGTAGCAACTCTAATATTTTTACCATGCATGATCCCTTGCTTAGTACAACTTATCCAACATGTGATCAAAGGGATGCAGGTAATAGCCACGCCTACTGATCCAGAGATGGTTACAAAAGGACAGAAATTGATGTCACTCCAAATAATTACAAAACCAAAAAGAACTCAGGAACAAGAAATTAAGTCAATGATAGCTAAAGTTTGTAAAGACAATTATTAAACAAATAAAAGAGGAGGGATTGAGAGGAATGTTAAATTTGTCTTTACAAATGAGTTGTGGATCAGCCTATAGATAAGGCTAGCACTGAGAGATAAAAGAAACAATGGGATGGATTCCACTGATTGATGAATGGAAAGAGATATTTGCCTTTACAAACAAACTGTAGGGCTGCTGATAAATGAAATTGGATATCGAAAGATGAAAGAAGCAACGGGGGGAAAACTATGAATTCTATAAGAATTAAAAATTAAAAGGGAGGGTTATACATTAGAGGGGAATTTCAGGTATCAGGCGTTCCGGGAAGTCTGTGCCTCTCAAGTACCTAAGCCAATGGGGAAAGAGAGAGGGAAATGCGGCCGGGAAAATAGGATAAAAAGGAGGCTGCGTCCTCCGAAAATTTGAGAGATCCCAGGGGAATGTCCCATGGCCTCTCCCTTTATTCGAATAAAGCAAAAAGGACTCCTCTGTCTCCTTTTTGGACATAAACCTCTGGTGTTTGTGGATTAATTTTCCTGACACACATCTCCCCCGTTTCTTTTAACTAAAAATACAGTCTTAAGCGATTTGTCGATTAAATTCTTAACACACTGTAAAATACAAGGAATAACTACTACAATGCATAATATGATGCCTAATACATACAAACCTATTTGAACTAAATTCCGAACCCAGCCAGTGAGTCCCCGGTGCCCTAAGAGCCAGTTCAGCCAGTCGTACCCATTATCTACCCGAAGTTTATTCACACCTTCTTTCAGGGCTTGAATGCTGGCATAGATGGGCTGGGAGTGGTCAGAAAGGTTAAGGCAACACATCCCATCAAATTCCTCACCCACAGGTCCCTGTGCTAAAAGCAAAAAGTCTATTGCTGCTCTATTTTGCAGAGTAGCATGTCTAACACAGTCAACCTCAGTTAAAAGTCCTGATCCTGGGTGTCCTCCTTCCATGGTGGTATTACAGGTGGGTCTTCAGGTGCTGCAGTTAAAGGCAAATCCTCCAGTGCTGCATTCAGGGGTTCTCATTATTTGCAGAGATCCACTTGGAACCATTCTCTGTAAGGACACATGAAAAACCTCGACCCCAGGTGATCAAAGGATAAGGCCCCAATATTTTACCGGATTCTGGATCTTTTATTAAAACAGGGGGCCTTTCCTTATGTTGCAATTGTGAATTACAATTAAAATGTGAACAGTTGGTGGATTGGGGTCCATAAAAGAACAATTCAAAAACTTAAAAACATAAAGAGCTTTCTGCAGTCTCTCGGCAGGGGTGCCATCTCCAGCTCCCACTTTTTGTAGTATAAGAGAGAGCCATGAGCTCATTCAATGCTAGATTGGCCTGTTGGGGAATGAGGGATACCTGTTTTGTGACTAATTCCCCATAGAGCAAAAAAGGCAGCAGCTCGATGGGAAGTATAAGCTGGGCCGTTGTCGGTCTTCACCTCAGAAGGTGCACCAAGAGTTGCAAAAGCAGCAGTAAAGTGTCTGCAGACATCTTTAGCTGTTTCCCCTGAATGGACTGATGCAAAAAGAGCGCCAGAAAAGGCGTCAATAGAGGAATGAATGTATTTTAAACGGCCAAACTCAGCAAAATGGGTAACATCTCTTTGCCAGATTTGAAGGCTTTGAAGCCCTGGGGATTAACACCGCCTGCAATGGAAGGAAAATAACACCTTTGACAGTCAGGACAAACAGTGATAATTACTGAAGCTTGGGCTTTAGTAATGCCAAAGTTCTGAATCAAAGCAGCAGCGTTCTGGAGAAAAAAAAGAATGACTCAATTTAGCTTGGTCCATCTTCTGTACAGAATTTAGTACATGCATTGCTAAAAGATCAGCCTGCGTGTTCCATTCAGCCAAAAATCCAGGAAGGTCTGTGTGTGATCGAATATGCATAACAAAATAAGGAGATGTTCTATTTTCTAAGGAAAAAACAAGAAGCTGTAACCAATAAAAGAGTTCTGAATATTCAACCTCTTTCAAAACTGATGCTTCAGCTGTCATCACAATTCCTGCAACATAAGCTGAATCTGCTACCAAATTAAAGGGATCAGAAAATTTTTTAAAAACTCTGACAACAGCAGCTAGTTCAACAATTTGGGGAAACCCCTCAACTGTGGACACATCTGATTTCCGAGCACCAGGTGAGGGATCTCTTCCATACCATCACTGATTTATGAGAGCACCAGAACCATCTGTAAGTACTGTTAAAGCTTTAAGTGGGACTTCACTTCTGTTTGGCTTTTCTATCAATTGGAATAAAGGGGTTAAAAGCTTATGTTTTGGTGGGTGTATTGAAATTTGCCCTCTGAATTCAGCAAAGGCCATCTGAATAGCCACAGATTCCTGAAATATCCAATCCAAATAAAAGGTGGTAATAGTCATGTAAATAGTGGAAAAATCCACTCCTGCCAGGGAAGTTAGTCTCTGTCAGGCTTTAACAATCAGCTGTGCCATCATTCCATGCTGGGTACTGATGGCTTTGGTTGCTTGCTGTGGCAAAAAAATCCATTCCATGATAAACAAAGGGTCTGGTTCATCAGAGTCCCATTGAAGTATCAAAGCATGAAGCTGTTTAGCTGTGCCAAAATTATGAAAAGAAGTGCACATAGTGCACCTTGCTGTTTTGCTAAGCTCTGCCCTGCAGGGCTTGATGAGTTTGTGAATTGAGTCTTCTAGGTGATAAAAGGTCTGAGTCTCCTTTTAGCAGTTCAAACAAAGGACTCAGCTCTGCATTTGTGTAAGAGCCAGAAATGAGGGATGTGGGGCTCCAGGTGGCTCTTTCAAATGATGTTTATTGTATCCAGATGAGACAGCAATTGACGGGTCATGGAGCCTTTCCAGGCACAGCTGTAGGTTCGTCTGAAGCATCTCTAGTTCTGGTTACAGTGCATTCTATACGTTTCATTACAGAGCATCTCAATACATGACACCCAATCGATACCTTTACTGTTACCTATAGCCTGTCCTTACTACTAACATAAACATATTCATGTTACTATTGTCCAATCACAAAAGATTACTATGTTGCAGTTTAAGCTAGAAGTTCTTTTTCAGTTTTCTTGCAGTGGAAAATTCTGAGATATTTTCTCTACTTGCAACATTGGCTTTCTTGTTTGTCTGTGAAAATCTTTTTGCTTGGTAAAAACTTTTTTCCAAAATCTTTTGTTTGAGGTGGCTTATCCTTTGCTCTAAATCATAAAAGCCCCTTCCAACTCACTTGCTCTTTGCCTTCTAGTCACCCAGTCAGACTGGCTCAGCAATTCTTCTACATCGAAATTTGCTATGATTTGTATTCCTACTTCAGATTCTACATTCAAAGACCTTTCTGTTACACATACATATCTGTGAGACCTTCCTGTCAAATCCTTATCATTTCCAACACCTGTCGCTTCTCACAAGTCCACTATTATATTTTTTAAGACTTCATAAACCTTTAAAATTTTAAAATGAGCGTCGTTTCTCACACCCTGCACTGCCGGGGTAGGAGGTGCAGCTGGAAGGAGGGAGGGTTGAGGGAAAGCTGGTTTGAAGGGTCTCCATTTACTTCTCATTATCCTGCTCTGAGTTTTTGGAGTTTTCTGACAGAAATCTTTTCCCTTCTCCACTCATCCACAGGGGTTTGCAGCAGTTTTCCCATTTTGGGGAAAATCAAAGCCATGCACTGATGCTCCTAATTAGGGGTAGGAGAAGTGAGGCTCCAGGGCTTCCCGCTGAGCCGGAGGCAGGGAACACGCGGGGCTGGGAAAGGCGTGCCGGGAGCTGCGGAGAACTTTGTTTGTGTTTCCAGGCCAATGGCGGCTCGGGCCCGGGCCCGGGCCCATTCCAGGGCTGTTCCTCATCTCCGCCTTTGCCCTCACACAGCCCGGGGGGCCCTGAGAGCGCGGGCCGAGGCTGGGCCGTGTGCAGAGCCCGCCCCTCGCTGCCATTGGCTGATTGTGCCAATGTCACTCCTGGTTCTCACGCGCTGATTGGGCAGAGCAGCAAAGGCGCCATTGTGGCAGCGTCTGTGCGGGCCCGGCAGCGGCGGCAGCGGCCGGAGCCCGGGGAGGCGGCGGCGGAGCTCGGAGGCGGCCCCAGCGCAGGTGGGAGCCGCGCTCGGTTGTGCGGGGGCTCGGGGCTCGCTGCGGGCCGAGGGGGCGGCAGGGGGCTCTGGCGGGTTGGTTGTGCCGGTGCCGGCCCGTGTTGGCGCTGGGCTGAGGGCGCTGTGGGAGCGGCTGCCTGCGGTCTCCTTCCCGCTGGGGCCTCGGCAGGAGCCGGTGCCGGAGCAGCGCTGGCTCGTCCCGGTTGTTGTGGGTGGGACAGCGGTGTCTGCCCTGTGCCCGAGGCTGTGCGGGAAAATTCCCGTGGCCAGAGGTTTGTGTGCCCAAAGGAGACAGAGGAGTCCTGTAAGAGTGACTTTATTCGTTAACAAAGGGAGACGCCATGCGGCATTTGCCATGCGGTCTCTAAAGCGCCGCCTCCTTTTTATCCTCATTTTCCCGTCTTCATCTCCCTTTCCCCACTGGCTGTGGTACTTGGAAGGTTCAGACTTCCCGATCCGCCGACTGCATGTCCCCCTTAATATGCACCCCTCCTACGATATTAATCTTACCTCTTTGAATCCCTCCTTTTCTCATTTTCTCGAGAATTGCCTTTACAAACTTTTAATTTCCATTGACTCAATTTCTTTTCCTGCATCCTCTTTGGCGCAAGTTGTCTTGCATGGTAAAAAGATGAACGTTGCTGCAGCACGTCAGAGGAGGAGCAGCATTCGTTTAAGCCTTGGTCTGCCAGGGAACCACGAAAACGTGTCCCATTCCCATCCTTTCCCTCTTTGGACTGGTACATGAACTACTTTCTTATTTCCTTTGTTATCTGTTTCACCACTTTTCAGTTATCATCTATTTGCAAACAGCAATTTGAATGATTTAATTTTCACAAACTCCGCCTCTTTCTGTTAATAGATAATCTGATCCCATCCCATGTGAAATGTCTCCTTCTTATTTCAGTGGATTGGTCGTCAGGAAGGTCAGGAGCTGGAGCTGTCTGGTTGGTTATTATTTCAAGGACACTTTTAAATCTAATTATGCCACTCAAATTATGGATTGATTTTCTGTGTCCTGATATGAATTCGTTAGGGATCCCAGGGGTTGGTCCATGGTGTTGTAGGATTGGCTCTGGTGTCTCTTCATCTTTTTTGCGTTTTTGTGTGCTCCCTCCATCCAGGGCTGCATCAATTGACCATTTTTATCTTATTAAATCCTCAAATGTTTGGATTCCAAACTGATTTCTCTGGACTAGCACAAACACCCCAGTGCTCTAATACACTCTATATAACCTAGACAGTGGCAGCACATGTTGGAGTGAGGAGAGGGATGATTTCCCCCCCGCTTTTTTAGTAAAGTTTTCCCAACATTCTGCGTTTGCTGTTTCCCTTTGCAGCTTAACCAATTTCTGTTGCAGTCAGATATCCTCACTATGGGCTCTGCCTTTATCTGTGCTAATTCCATCTGTGCAAGCAGGCAGAGCTTGGAGTGAGGGGCAGAGGGAATCAGCGAAATTCCTCCTCCAGGCATGAAGATCATCCTGGTTCATTGTGCACACATTGCCCTAGCAGTGTTAATTTGCATTTCTAAAGCTCCTCTCCTGGCTGCCTGGAGCCAATGCTTCTTTTCCAGAGCAGCCCTTAGGTGATTCACACGTGCACCCCTATAGTCTGCTTTTTTTTCTTTTCTTGTTTTTGTTAACAATTTTGTATTAACTGTTTATGTGTTTAAGCCCTCACAATCAATACTCCTGTAGTTTGGCAAAATGCATCCAAAAGGTGAGCATACAAAAACCCATTCTGAAATTCTGCCATCATTAAGAGCCACTCACAAATATATACAAAAATATTCCAGTGCAATCAAGCTTTTTCTACTTCTTCTCCTAAGAGTAAAAATTGCTTGTCACACCCCTGGCCCAAACCTAACTGACAATATAAAAGTAGGATTATTATGAAAAATTTTTCTCATGGTGTAATCTTGTCACTGAAACTGCAGGGACAATAAAAATCTCTCCAACAATATCTTTAGTGTTAGAGAGTTAAGGCAGTAGTTGATTCTGGTCAGGATGTGCAACAGAAGTAATTTCATCCACACATAGCCCGCGTGTGCAGAGAAAATCATTCCATGACATGTGAGTTTTACTAGATTTTCCCTTAACTTTTTACAGTCTGAACCCATAGAATTCCATTGGTTTCATGTTCATTACTTCCAAGTTGTGTAGTTCTTAGTATTTGGTTTCCTACTGTACCCCGGTTTCTCCTCCTGTGATGTTAATTAGGTCCACATTCCTGGATATCCTTCTCAGTCTTTTCCAGGCCAGTGTCTCCAACTATGCCGGATCAGTGTCTGGGGTGGGTGTTCCTTGATGTTTGCTGGTGTTTTGTTGATGTTTTGTTGAATGTCATTCTCTTTGTTGGTATCTTTTGGGCTATTCCCAGTCTGTTGAGATGTTAAACTCATCTCTGTTGAGTGGTGGAGTATCCCTCAAACAATCCCTTTAAAATTCGTTTCCCCAATGCAAAGGCACATGAAGCCTGAGTAGAGAAGTAGATTTTTAATATTACACTTGGTATATTTTCTGACCATGGAATCCCCGGCAGCCCAGTGTGTGAGTGTAACTGAGGGGCAGAGTGGAATTGTGCCGTTGTCTTCCCCAGCAGCTGTGGCAGTGCAGGCACAGAAAGCAGCGAAGCTCCAGCAGTGGCAGCAAGGATTGGCCCCAGTGTGTGGAGATGCCAAAGGAGGGTGCCCAGGCAGAGGATTTCAGCAGAGGATCTGTGGGCAGGCCCAGGGACTTGGCCCGATGTGGAGCCCTGGCTGCTGCTGTGTTGTCTTCAGTGCAGGGTCAGTGGTGCCGTCCCATGCTGCTCCTGCAGCCGGGAATTCCAAATCTCCGGGGCTTGAGAGCCCCTGAACCCAGGGTGAGGGGTCCCCCCGTGTTGAGCTGTGCTGGCGGCTGTTTCTGTGCTCAGGGACTCTTGGAATGGGCCACGGCACTTGGCCACCAGTGCTGCTGCTTTGCACTCCTTAGGCAGGACCCGATGTCCTGGGTGGATGTTGTGAACAGCAAAGTGCCAAGGCAGGCTCTGTGCCAGCCCAGCTTCCTGTGGGAGAGATTTCACAAGAGACAGAATTCTGGCCACAGACTGCTTGAAATATACATCCCTTATCTCCAGCCCGCACTAGGTGGAGAATTAGCAGGGAAAGGAATTGCAAAGATCAATTCCAAGGGAGATAATTGAATATCTGCCCTGGGTCTGGCTCTTATTCTTGCCAAAGCCAATGGCAAAAGCCGTAGCCATTGCATCTTGGTTTCTATCACCAGCTTCCAAAGGTGTTTCTTTATTTCCCGTTTGTTCTTTCTACCTGCCCTGAGCTCTGGGGGTGCCAGGGCTTGTGGAGGTCCCATTGTATTCCTAAAGCAGCCATAACCCCCTGAAGGATCTTTGCTATAAAATGAGTTCCCCATATGAGAATCTGTTTTTTCCACAATCCTTTATCTTGGAATTATTTGTTTTAGAAATACATTAAGAAACGATCCAGTGGTTGCTGAGCAATGTCACAGTGTTAGCTGGCTTACACTGGGCAGTGAATTTGGCCACTGATAAGAGAAGTGGCCTGGCCTAATAGACAGGCCCCCAGAAAACAGAGATAGACAAGGATGTAACCCAATGAGTTCCAGACTATCTTCAATTATGTCCTAAGCTGCAGGGGCTATTGGTCAGAGGGCTGAGCAGCCTAAACTTGGAACCAATCACAGGCGCTTACCTGGGAACATTAAGAAAGGTATTTAAGAAGAAGTCAGAAAAATATAGAGGCCTTTTTCACATGGATCAGAGAGTGCTGTGTTTTCTGTCTCAAGTACAGCACCAGTCGACTCAACAGAAGAAGTCAGAATTGCTTTTGCCACCCTGTTAGCTGCCATGCTGTCACCAGAAGATATTTGAGCCTTCCTGCTCAGGGCATTTCAGTCTCAGGCTCTTCCAAGCACAACCAGCTCTGCCGGTTGAGCTGACCATGCAGGCGGTAACCTGAGCTTGGTCTAATTCCCTTTCCTTCATCTGAGCGTGTCTTGGAAGTCTTTTCTCTTCTCCTGCCCTTGAAGAGCCATCCATAAACACATTTTGTCTCTCACGCCAGGGAATGTCTCCTAAATCTCTCCTAGGCTGACTCTGGAGCTCTGTCACTTGAATGCAGTCATGGGTTTGTTCCCAGCCCCTTGTGCAGGCTGTTCAATCCGGAGCCTGGGTTAAACCCTTTCCCTGTCCTCGATTCTAAATCCTCCTGTGTCACTGAACAAGTTTCATTCTGTAATCACCGAGCACTGCTCATCCATGTAGAGGCTCCTTTGGTTATCAAAGCTTTGACTTGGTGCCAGACTTGAACAACAGGAGATCCTCCTGCCATCAGTTTTTGGGCCTCAGGTCCCATTAAAGCCGTGGCTGCACAATTCTGCAGACAATGAGGCCACTCTGGCCACTGGGCTAAACATTTTAGCATGAGAATTCCTTTGGCATGGCCCTGTTTAACATCCACATACAATTCAAATTTTTTTTCTCAGTCTAGTAGAGCCATGGCTGCAGCATCAATCATTTATTTAATTTTCTTAAGTTTTGTTCCATTTCTTGTATCCATACCACAGCATTGAGAATACCTGGTGTTAAAAAGTCACAGAGTGTTCTGGCTAGAACAGAGAATCCTCAATCCAGATCCTGCAATTTCCTATTAATCGTCATACTTCTTGCAACTCCTTTTTAATCCTAGATTATTTCTGAGATTCCCTGGTCTCTCTCTGGGTCAATACACCAGAAACCTTCAATCAAACTATGTCCCAAATATTTAACCTTTTTCTCCAGCATTTGCGTTTTTTTTTCAAATACTCAAAGATGCTTTTTAGCCTGAACATTCAGCCATTTCACAGAGACTTCTTCTGCCCCTTCTTGTCCTCCTGATTGCAGCAAGTCATCCACATCCTGCATTAACCCAATCCCTGGGGGTGGGGTAAATTCTTGTGGTATTTTCTGCAAGGCTTGCCCCAATAAGGCTGGTGCTTCCGTGCATCCCTGCAGAAGGACCATCCATGTCTTTACCATTTTCCCTTCTACCTCGTGTTCGCACTCAAAGGCAAAATCCAGTTTGCCACCCTGTGTAAGTGGGCATCCCCAGAAAGCATCTTTGCCATCAAGGACTGAATGGTGTCAGTGTGAGGAGGGCACCTGGTTCAAGATGGTGTAAGGATGTGAGAGCCCCTGGGTGCTTGGGCCTTAATATGCACACCACTTTTGTATAGCTAGTGATATTCGTGGCTCTGTTAAGTGTTTGTTGTTCTTCTGGGAGTTCATGAACTGAGAAGTACCTTGGCTGAGCAGCAGTCTGTGTGGTCAATGAATAACATTTTCTGACCCTGATGGCTTCTGCTGTCACTTCCTTATGTCCACGTCCCCGGCCCTGTGTCCAAGCGGATTCGCAGCATGTGTTTGTAGAGACACTTTGCTGTTGTTCCTGGCCTGGGGGTCCCCCGTTTTGGGGCCATCCCCCCTGGAGCAGGGTGTCCCGGCTTGGTGCAGCCCCGCCCCTCGGGCAGCGCTGAGCCAATGAGAGCGCGCGGCGGTGATGACGCAGCAGTGTCCGGGCAGAGCCGCAGCTCCCAGCGTTGCCCACCTGGAGCCACCTGCGCCCGGCCCGGGCCCCAGCGCCCCCCGCCAGGGGAATTTGGGGTGGTGGGAGGGGGGGAGCGCCAAGGCCGGGCCCCCCGCGCTGTGGTGGCGGCAGCGGCTGCAGTGGGGAGCGAGTGCGGGCGGGAGCGGCCGAGAGCCCAGCGCTGCCCCAGCCCGAGCTGCCCCAGCTCCATCGCTGCCCCTGCGCTGGGATGCTGTGGGTTTGGGGGGAAGAGGGAGCCGGCAGTGGAGGAGGAGAATGGAAGGAGAAGCAGGGTTGAAGAACAAGATGATCAAACGCTGCACGTGGGAGGAGAAGTTGGGATTGTGGAGGGGAAAGAGGAATAATGGGAGGAAGAGGAGTGTGAGGAAGAGCAAGGATACAGGAAGAGGAGGAACAGAAACAGGAAGCACCACAAGTTTCCACCCCTCCCTGTGTCTGGAGCCTCTCCCCCAGTCCCAGGAGCATTGCTCCCCCCACATTCAGCAGGTGACCGAAGAGGGGGATCCATGATTTTCAGAGGGGCGAATTTTGGTGTTTCTCAGCTTTAGTGGGCTAAATGTTGGTGCCTTGGTTTCTTTGCGGGGCCTGAATCTTTTTATTTTGGAGGTATTTTTGGCTAAATCTTGCTTTTGGGAGAGTTTTTGATTTGTGTCTTTATGCTTGGATAATTTTTGGACTGCATTGTTGTATTTTGGAGGTTCTTAGAGACAGAAGATGCTCAATGACTTCCTGAGTTGCACTTTGGAAGGAGGAACCGTCAGCCCAAGGTGCTCTCTTGTGTTTTCCCCCAAACCAGGATTTGTCATTCCCAAGGCGTGGGTGGATGGAGGAGGTAGAAAAGCCCCGGAGATCTCTCTCGAGGAGGGGCTGCAAACCCAGCCCAGGGAGCTGCGAGGAGAAAAGACCCTCCCTGAGCCGGGAAGGCGGCCGGAGATCCAGGCAGAGCTCAGAGCTGGTGGAGAAGCCTCCTGGAGGGGAGAAGCCCCACAAGTGCTTGGAATGTGGGAAGGGTTTCAGGTGGAGCTCTGAGCTGATCCGACACCAGAGGATCCACACTAGGGAGAAGCCCTATGAGTGTGGGAAATGCAGGAAGAGCTTCAGCACTATTTCTTATCTGTTGAAGCACCAGGTGATCCACACTGGGGAACGGCCCTACACCTGCTTGGAATGTGGGAAGAGCTTTGGGTGGATGTTATACCTGAGAAACCACCAGCGCATCCACACTGGGGAGAGGCCCTACGAGTGTCCTGAGTGTGGGAAGAGCTTCTCAGACAGCTCTAACTTGACCAAACACCAACGGAGGCTCCACTAAGGGAAGCCCTGTGAGTGCCCCGAGTGTGGGAAGAGCTTCGTGCTCTGCTCCAGCTCCATCCCCCATGGGAGGATCGGTGTTGGATGATCCCCAGTAACCCCCGTTGGGCAGAGCCCTGGTGATCCGTGGTCCTGGTGATCCGTGTTGGGAAGACACCTGGCTGAGGGGACTCTGCCTCATCCTGTCTCCCTGTGGGTACCTGGATGAACACAGGGGCAGGAATGTCCATCAGGATCCAAATTGACATTGGGAATTTCTTGAGGAGAGTGAACTTGTTGACTTTCAACCCTAGGAAATCTTCTTTGTTCAATCCTATCTTCTGGTGGCATTCAGGAATACTGAATGGTCTTGAAGGTCCTTTCCAACCTCAATGATCTTGCAATTTTGATTTTTTATTACTAAAGCGTGTCTTCTGCAGCCAAATCATGATGAACTGGGGCAAAGACCAAGATTTTGGAGACAGTGCAGTGGAAACACCTCCAGAAAAGGTTCTTCCCTCCCACCCAAGCACATGGATCCTCAGCCAGCATGGACACAGAAATAATTTTCTTTTGGCCTTGATTTCCTTTTCATTTCTCTTCATCCCTTTAAAACATCCAACACTGGCTTGAAAATAAAGACACTGAACTGAGACATGGGTGGGGACAGGGGGACAATGACATGGTGGGGGGACAGACATGAAGAGTGACATGGGGACACATGGACATGGAGGGGGATGTGGCCATCCGTGGGGACATGGGGGGACACAGGCATGGATGGAGATGTGGGGGACAGTGACAGGGATGGAAACATGGTGGGGACACAGCCATGGGTGAGGACATGGTGGGACATGGCCAGTGACATGTGGGGACACGGCCACGGCCGGTGCCATGGGGGGAACTTGCAGGGGCTGTGGGGGATGCTGGCTTGGAGGGAGTTGAGGGTTCCTGGCAGGGACTTGGGGCTGGCTGAGGCCTTTGGGGACCCCAGGCCGAGCGGCTCCGGCTGCGCTGGGAGACCCTGGCAGAGGTTCTGGGGCAGCTGCTCAAGGACCCCCTGCCCTGGAGCCCCAGCCGGGCACTGGGCTCCTGGAAGGGAATGAACGTTCTTGTCCCCAGCAGGGAAATCCCAGCACCCCCAGGGTGTCGGGGGCAGCTGAGAGGCCACAACAGGGAGAGGAAAGCCAAACAGAGCTGTCCTCCTCCAAAACTGCACTATAAATCACAATACTTTGGGATTCCACCAAAAAGAAGATTTCAAGAGGTGCCTGAATTGAGGGAAAGGGGGATGGGACTCCCAGAAGTAGCAGGAGGGGCCTGGAAGCCTCAAAAAGAAGCATGAGGTCAGGGGTGGTTGACTGGGGGGCAGTGGAAAAGGGCTGGAAGAGCATGGGAAAAGAGGGGGCTGGTACCCCTAAAGAATTGGTCAAGGCCCTGGGACCACCAAATTGCATTGAGAAATGTCCCACTCCTCCTCCTTTCTAGTCCTGCCTCCTCTCCAGTCCTTCTCCTGCTCCTTCCTCAGCCCTCCTCCTTCTCCATCCCTTTTCCTGCTCCCCCTGGGCCCAGCACCCACCCTTCACCCCCCTGTTTTCCCAACACCATCACATCCTCTGGTAGGAGCTGGGGTGGAGCCAGGGCAGGTCGGGCTGGGGCAGCGCTGGGCTCTTGGGCCAGCCTGGGCACCCCCATGCACCCCCTCCCCAAATTCCCCTGTTTGTTTATTGGGGTCCTGGCACCTTTGGGGTTGGGGCGGTGCCATGCTGGGGTTCAGGGTCCCCCCAAGGTCCCCCAGAGTAGGGTGAGAATGGGGGGGACACGACCATTCCTTGGGGTCCCTATTCCTGATCCATGCTGGGGCCAGTTCTGCGACACCCCCCCCCCCATCATGGCTCCCCCTGCGGGGTCCCTCCAAGTCCTTCCCACTGGCCCCCAATAAACAGGACCAGGCAAACTGGGAAGCTTTATTGGGAATACTGGGAGCAGCTGTTCGGGGGCAGAGTGACACCGGGCTGGGGGTCCCCGGGGGGAGCACACACGTTCACCCGAGTCCCGCTGGCCCCCAGACAGGTGAGCTCCCAGCAGCACCAGTAGCACCAGTAGGGCCCCAGCTCCCCCGACACGCCCCATGCCCAGCGCCGGGCGGTGCCGCCAGCCCCAAAGCAGCCGCGCTGTGCCCTGGGGGGGTCCCCGCGGCCCCGCCCCACGCAGCACTGGGAGCACCAGTCCGGACCAGTTCGAAACGTGGGCGGGCGGCACCAGAACCCACGGAAGTGAGTCCACCACAAAGCGTTTAGAATCCCCGAAATTGGCGGAAAGCATCAGGATTCTCCCCAAAAAGGGGTCACATCTGTCCCTAAACTAACCGGGAAATCCCCCAAAGCGTTTATGACCCTCTAAAACTGGTGGAAAGCAGCAGGATCTTCCCTAGTTTCACCTGGGGAGAAGAAACTCGAGAGAGAAATTCTCTCTATGAGAGCTCCCTCTGGGAGTTGATGGGACCAATTGGAGGCTGGTTTGGTTATTGACAGCCTGAACAACCAATTGGAGAAAGTTAGTTCGCTCGGTGAGCGCACATTTTGAAGGCGGTAACGAGGGAAAAAACTCTCATTTATTTCCGGTGGCTGGGCAGGTAACAACAGCCCAGCCCGGGCTCCCTCCCATGTGGGGGGAGCTCGGGAGGCCGCTGGGCCCCGTTTGTAAACCAGGGAACCCGATGGCCGGGGGGAGGAAAGGCTCATTGATGAGACCTTAGCCCGGCTTCCTCCCCTACGAGCCCGCGGCTCTGGGGAGGCCCGGCTCCTGCTGCTGGCTCGGAGCAGCTTTGGAGGGGCCGAGCCCGCCCAGCCCCCCCACGGCCTGGGGGAGGCAGCCGGGCCCTGTCTGGAAGCAGGGGTGGCCATGGGCAGTGCGGGGCTGCAGCAAGCTCCAGAAAAGCTGATTAACATCTCAGCCGCCCCCACACCCAGCGCCGTGACTTCTGTGTGAAACTTTAACTCTTCAGTGCTCAGGTAAGATTTTGCAGACCTCCGGCTTTCCTTTGAATATGAGAGGGGAAAAAGGAGATGCTCCAAAGTCAGTGAAGCAAGAGCTAAGTTTCTTTAGATGAAAGGAGAATGAGGAGATGCTGTGAAGATGGCTGAAAAATCCTTTTGTAAGATTGTAGGGATGAACTGATGTACTGAATATTCCTATAAACCATGGAGAAAGACACTGGGAGGTTGGATATGTTCCATTTGATAGATTCTTAATCAAAGGTATCTGTGTTGAGAATCCTTTGCCCCGAGGAGAAAAGGGGATCTCTTTTTCTGGAGATGGAGCATGAACAGAGAGAAAGAGAGATGAAGAAAATGTTTGGTTTGGAACAGTTAATTCTTAAAAGTAAATACCCCATGAGTATGGCCCATAAGCACAGCTTTGGGAAAGCTGTGAAGATGGGAGGAACTTCACGACTTGGCAAGTTTTTTCCCGGGCAGATGCAAATCGTGAAAGTGAAGCCACGAGAGGACTGGTTTTTTCCCGTCTTGTGGTGAAGTCCCTATGGCCTGACAAGAGGAAACTTCTCTCTCCAAAGTGAACTGAAAAGGACTATTTAAGTTGGGAACTGACTGAAGTAGTTTTTTGTATGTTTGTTTTGTTGTTATGAAGGTTGGGAGAGGGAAGGAATGAGTGCTCTAGAGATCTTATTCTGAATTTGCTTTTCATTCTCTTTCTTTGTGTAGATAATAAAGTTTTTTATACCCTTTTTAAGTTCCAGTCCTGCCTTGCTCTTTTGCTCCTGGTTCTGTCTCACAACAGAAAAATGAGTATATTTAAATTGGCAAGTCAAAACTATAACAATGGAGGAGAGTGTCAACAACTGCAGCTAAGGGCTCGTGTCCCATCAGAGTCTCTAACGATGGCACCAACGCTGCTGCCTTGTGACAGCCGACTCTGGAAGGCGAGTGTGCCCTCGAGCAGAGCCGCTGAGGTCAGTCAGGGGGACAGGCTGCAGCTGAAGCTGCCAAGCGTTGCTGTGATTCTGGCAAGGCAAGAGAAAACCATGGTGACCACTTTCCCTTACACCCTTTGCCAAGCCACAAAAAATTGTGCACATAGCATCCCCTCTTTTGGCATCCTGTCTGGTGTGGATGTCTTCCTGAGGAGGTACAAGCCTTCTGGGTGCTGCTGTTCCTGTGCACACTCTGGTGATTTTTCTCTGGTGTCCAGAGCCACGTTGACAGCAGGAGCTCCACAGGCCAGCTCCAGGAGACATCGTCCTTGCCATGGTGGCAGCAGCTCTGTGGGTCCCGAGCTCAGTGTCAGGGGAGTCTTGGCCACACAGCACAGTGGCCTGGACAGCTCTGGGGACCCGGGCTGATCGCCAGCGCTGCCACTTCCCACTGCTCCTCGCCTGCAGCAGCCAGTGGCCATGCTCCAGCAGGGCCTGCTTGGGGTCCTTGTCCCTCCTTGTCCCTGGCCAAAGCAGCCTGCCACCTCGGGGCTGTCCCCACCGTCCTGCTGAGGCCAGGCCTCGAGGCCTTCTGCCACAGGCACCAGAGACGCGTCGGGGAAGCGCCAGAGCAGCCGGCTGGCAGCAAGAAGGTGGCTGTCTGGGGGCTGCTTATGGCCTCTGCCACCCAGTTCCTCAGGGATTCCCACCAACCCATCCACACAAGTCCTCCTGGCCCATCACAGCCTCCCGCCACCCAGCGTCACACGCATCCCCCTCACGCCTTCCCACTGCCTTCTCCAGGCAGGCCTTGGCAGCACCGCAGCCCTTCATGGCCTCCCACTGTCCCGTGCCCTCCAGGCCTCCCCCAGGCCTGCCTGGCTGCTGAAGGAGCTCCAGAGGAGCCGCATCAAGAGGCACCTCAGAGCCCTCAGCAATCCAGCCAGCAACACACAGGCAGGACACAGATGGCGCTTCCAGGCTGGCAGAGGGGTGCTGGCCATCTCCAGGGACCGGTCTCTCAGGGATCCCCGCCGCAGCTCCGGCCTCTGCCCGCCCGCTCTGTCAGAAGCCTTAAGGCTTCCACAGAACCACCAAAGGCCAAGGGCCTTTTGGCCACTTTCCCTTCAACACCGCACGCTTGGCCCACTTGCCGAGCACAAGCACCCTTTGTGCCCTCTTCCCCATTGGCCTGAAGACTCTGGGCACCAAAAGACAGCTCCTGGACCTCTGTGTATGACAACGGGAATTTACTAATCCTACAATGGGGTGAAACAAAGTGCTTGCAGAGCAGAGGTGTTCCCTGCAGGCTCAGGTGGCCCCAGCAGACGCAGCCTCCCGGATCAGTTCTCCACACTGCTCACGCAAGACAACCAGCCCCCGCGACACAGGGAGGGCCGCGACTTCCAGAGCCGGTGGAATCGATCTCTCATTTGCTGGAGTCGGGAGGAGGGAATGCTCTGTACAACTCTGTTGATGTACAGAGTCTGAAGAGCCAGGCACGAGATGGCAGGGCTGGTGTCATCCGTCATGTCCTGAAGGGCTGGAAGAGACAGGAACAGAGCCACAGTCAGAGCCTGCATCTGCAGGGACCTGGGGAGACCCTCCTGCCCCATCCCTCCCACACGGCAGCTCTGCCATGGCCTAGAGGAAGCAGGAGACAGCAAGGATCAGCTGGAAGGTGCTGGCCACGAATCTCCCTCCCGCAGGCCCCTGAAAGGTCTCTGTGCTCTGCCCACGCCGCCCCTCGTGCGCGCAGGGAGCAGAGCCCTCCCAGCCGGGGCAGGGAACGCAGCTGCCAGCGCCAGCCCCCGCTGACAGCCCGCTGGCTTCACTCACCCCTGCACATGAGCTGCAACTCTCGCTGCTGCTCTCTCAGGAACCGCCCGGCCATCCCTGCCAACACAGAGCCTGTCACGGCCCCAGCCGCACAGCTGCCCCGCAGCGGCGCCGCCAGCCCTGCGGCCACAGCAGCGCCTTCCCCTGCAGGGCTCAGGCCCGGCCCTCGCCGCATCCTGACGCCCAAGGACACGGCTGAGAGAGGGCGGCAGCGGCGCCGAGGGCAGGCGGGGCTCCAGAGCCCCGGCCCGGATGGCGCTGCCGGGGCAGCAGGCGGGGCTGGGGCCGAGCTGCGGCGGGGCGGGGAGGGAGCCGGGCTTGTGGCTCACCAAGAAACCTGACGGCCGCCTCTCGCAGGGGCTCCTGTGGGCTCCGCAGGTACGGCAGCGCCTGGCGCAGCAGCTCGGCCGCTCGGCTCCTGTCCTGTGCCAGCTGGAGAGAGCGGCAGGGCACGGAGGGAAGGGTTGGCGTGGGCTCTGTCCCTTGGCCCCGGCCTGCCCTGCCCGCACAGCACTGAGAGGGGCAGAGGACCCGACAAGCCGCGGGCTTGATGGAGCTCGGGGCTCCATCAGCTCCGGCCCTGGGGCCAGAGGAGCCTGGAGAAGAGCCCGCGTGGGCAGCCCAGGGAAGGGAGCAGAGTTCTTACCAAGCACTCGCCAAACCTCCACATCTGATCCGCCATCAGCAGGTGCTCAAGGTCCCTCCTCTTCAGGAAGGTTAGCGCAGAAAGCAGTGTTTCACAAGAGGCCTGCAGAGCAGCAGAGACCCAGAGATGGCACCGCAGCCCAGGGCACAGGACCTGCCTCCCTGTGCCAAGGCCAGGAGGAGGCTGGAGCCCATGAGGTGCCCGGGTGCAGGGAGACAGCTGAGCCCCCTGCCAGGAGGACAGCAGCGCCCAGGAGTCCTCACCTCTGCCACACGCATGTTCTCATCGTGGCAGTTGAAGAAGAGTGGCAGCAGGCTCTTGCTCACAAGCATCTTGAGGGGCTTTTTACCCTTGGCCGCTACCAACCTCATCACCTCTTGGAAGAGGCGAATGGAGAGCAGCTGCACATGGCGGTTGTCCTGTTGGAAAGGAAGCAAAAGCCCTCCACATCAGCTGCTCCAGACCCCTCTGTGCACAGGCCCAAAAATCCACGGGGCCCCACACTTGGGGGCAGCACCAGTGGCCGTGGCTGGGGGCACAGAGCCTTACGTTGTCCAGCAGTGGCCAGAGCGCGCCAGCCAGCCGCAGGGCGATGGGGCTGGGTATTGCGAGGTGTCTGTGCGAGAGCAGAAAGCTGAGCACCACGACGGTCATCTCAACGATGTCTTCATCTGCATCCCGCAACAGGTCCACAAGGCTTTCTGTCAGGCTGTACATTCTAATGTTCTGCACGGAAGACAAGGCAGGGCAAGCCCATGCCGCTGCTGCTGCTGCCCTGGAGCCCAGGGGCCGAAGGCCTGTCCTGAAGCACTCGGGCAGCTGAACAGCAACGCAGGAGAGCTGGGAGCAGCTGCCACAGCTCCCAAAGCCCAGCCAAGCCCAAGGGGCTGCTTTCCCCAGCCCCACGCTGCCAGCACAGCTTCAGCCGCTGCTGTCTTCTCACCATCGAGGGGTCCTTGCTGAGCTGCACGAGGCCTCTGAGCACCAGGCGACGCATCTCCCTGGACGTGCTCTGCAGGCGCCTTGCCATGATCTCCAGGAGGCTGTCACCCCATTCTTTGATGTCCAGGAGGTCCAGGACCTGAAAGGCACAAAGCAGTGACCGGGGTGCCCAGCTGGCAGGAGCTCAGAACTGCACAGGCCTGAGCCAAGGCAGCAGCACAGGGCACGGGCACCGTCCCAGGCAGCTGCGGCTGTGAGAGGGCAGAGAGGTGGGAGGTAGCTCAGCTGTGCTGCCCATGGGGCTCACCTCCACAAGGAACGCCATGGCGGGCAGCTGCCAGTCTGAAATGTCTTGGCTGAGGAGCTCCAAGAGGCAGGAGATGAAGCTGCAACACCAGATCATGGAGACACAGCGCATCTCCCTGGTGGGGGGAAAAGGCATCATTGCCCCTGAGCCGGGTGGGCAAAGCTCTCCCAGGAGTGACCCACGGAGCTCTGGTCTTTTCCTAAGCCCCCCGTAGGCGCTTTGGGAAGCGGCTGTTCCTGGGCACCCTCCTCTGCCAGCCTATTCCAGTCTGCTCGTCTGTCTCTTTGTGACAAAGCCCTCTCACCCATGCCCATGGGAACTGTGTGGGGCACCCTGGGCACAAGTGCCGGGGGCAGCAGGGAGAAGGGGGTCTCACCTGGCCAGGAGTCCCACTGCATAGTGGTGGGTGTCAGTACAGAGCAGCGTGTCCCAGCCAGCCTTGCCTTCCATGGCTACCACAACACGCTCACACTGCACTCGGCAGAGCAGGACCTTCAGGGTCTGCACCGCAAACCTGTGTGCAGAGCAAAGCCCAGGTCATGCTGGCAGCCCTGGCTCCTGCCTTGGAAGGGATAGGGAGACTGGGAGGACTGGGATGGAGCACCTTTGGGGGTTGGTGGCAAGGCCCAGTTGCTCCTGGCACCCCTTCCAGAAGGTATCAACCTCCTCTGGCGTATCCAGTGCGCTGATGTAAACTTGGAAGAGCAGACACAGAAAGAGACGGGGAAAATACTCCAACACTATAGGTGGGCACCAGGTCAGGTTGAAGACCCTCCACAGTGTCACGGTTGCCTGCAAAAAATGAACCACCCAGAGACAACACTCAGTGCCAAGACATCCGTGTGGCAGGGCCCGAGCATGCCAGGGAGAGGCCGGGGGAGACACCTCGGGGTCACCCAGCCTGGTGCCCCTGAACCTTGCCCCTAAGGCAGGTTTCAGCCCAGTGCCTGAGGCAGAGAGATGCAGTTGGGGGAAGGACAGAGATCGAGCTGCTGGAGAGGTGGCCTAGGGGCAAGCCAAGGTCAGTTGCAGGAACTCACAGCCAGGGCAAAGACTCCTGTGCTGTCCCCATCGGAGGTGTACACACTGTCCACTGGCCAGGCGTTCAGCACATTGAGGAGTATCTGCAGCGCCGGCTCCGCAGTCCCAGTGGAGGACATGATCACTCCCCACATGGCCGTAGCAGCTCTGTGGGGTCAGAGCTCTGTGTCAGGGGGGTCTCGACCACAGCACTGTGGCCTGGGCTGCTGCAGGGGCCCGCGCTGGCCGTCAGCCCTGCCTCTGCCCACTGTCCCTCGCTGGCAGCACCCAGCCAGCCCACGGGGGTGCAGGCATCTTGAGGGGCAGGGAGGGAGCGTGGCAGCACGCTCAGGGGCTGACATGGCAGCACTGGCAAACGGAGGAGCCAGAGGCTCCTGGAACTGTCCCCCTGTCTGGCAGTCACCAGGGACAGGCTCTACAGGGTAACGGGCCAGGAAACCCTAAACCCTCAAGGCAGGTGGGGCTGCCGTACCTGTCACCCGATGGGGCCCAGCGCAAGAGAGTCATCAGCACATCGCAGGGGTATTCCCTGGTCAGCTCCAGAAGGGCCTTGTCCAGCCTGTGCCCAGCAGACTCATTGGCCGTGAGCCACTTGTGGATGTACCTCACCATGGCTGGCACCTGCAGAAGGCCCGGGGAGACTTGGATACCTGCCCGAGCAGCAGGTTCCCCAGCTTCCCTTGAGAATTGCTGCCCTTCCTACCCTATTGGTCTGGGCCTCAAAGACTGAAGGAACCCAGCAGAGCTGGCTTGAGGTGCCACACAATTCCTGGGGTGATCAAGCCCTGGCCACAGGCTGCTTACTTGCTTTGGATTGGAGACACCCTTCTCCACAAGCAAATCCAGCATGGCTGCCCCGGTCTCAGCACTGAAGAGGTGAAAGTTTGCCAAGAGCCCAGTGCCCACACCGGTGGTCTCTTCCCGCCAAATGCACATGACGAATTCATAGATCATCTGCAGGAGAAAGGCAGGAAGAGAGGGAGAATCCATGGAGTGCTCCAAGCACGGTGCTGGGCTGAGCAGTGACAGCAGGCCCAGCCCAGGTGGGGATGGCTGCAGTACCTGCGCTGTTCTGCGGAAGCGGCCACGGGCAGGGTCCTGCTCTTGTGTCGGGTCCATGGCGGCACCTGGCAAAGAGCGAGCGCAGCCAGGGCTGAGGGGCTGTGGGAGAGGCCGGAGAACACAGGCCAGCCCTGCATTCCCAGGCAGGGACAGCCCTGGGATGCTCCAGGGATGGGGTGTGGCTGACAGGGGGTTCAGCCTCAGCCCCTCTTCTGTCCTATCCATGGGCATGTTGGATGGGATGGAATGGGATGGGATGGGATGGGATGGGATGGGATGGAATGGGATGGGATGGGATGGGATGGGATGGGATGGGATGGGATGGGATGGGATGGGATGGGATGGGATGGGATGGGGCTAAGCTGGCTGCAGGCACCAGCCCTGTGACTCAGCTCTGCTACTCACCCTCCTGCAGCAGCTGGATCTGCTCCAGCTCTTCAGGCTGCTGTGCTGAGGGAGCTGCAGCCTCCTCCTCCTCCTTCACCCAGGCCAGCTTGGGCACTCTGGGTGGCGTCTGCTCCATGTCACTGTTTGGAGTTGGGACTGCTTGCAGGAGAGATGTCTCGGAAAAGCTCCAGATGAGCAAGTGCTGCAGTTGTGCCTTGTAGGCACCTGCAACAGAGAAGCCTTGGGAAGGCTACAGGACACGGTGTCCTGCAGTCTGTCCTCGAGGCCACCTGCAGAGGAAACACTTTGGAAAAGCTCCGGGTCAGTAGGGAACAAGCTGGCTGTGTGGGGGCTCCTCACAGCACCGCTCTCTCCGTCCTGTCTCGACGAGTGCACCGAGCACTGTGGTGTGCCCGTGTCACCGCCAGCACCTATGTCACAATGTGTCACAAAGGGTCACCCTTGTACGCTCTGTCCCTTTCCTATTGCACGGTGACCACGGTGCACTGTGTCACAAAGAGCCCTAGGACACACCTCCACGTGCCCTGGGGGCACCCACACCCCCCCCAAAGTGGCCCAGCTTGCAAGGAAGACGTTCCCTCAAGGTTCGAGGACAGCCCAACAGGAATTTTAGGAATGGCTCAAACAACAAGCAGATGCTCCTCTGCTCTGCCTGCTCAGGGCAGCAGAAGGAGCCCCCACGGTTGCCGATGCAGCTGCAGCAGGAAGGGCACCGGGGCCTTCCACAGCAGCTGCCGGGGCCTCTTTGGGACAAGACCCGGTGCTGGGTGGCTGTCACACACACGGGAGTGTGACACAGACACGGGACGTATGGCCCAGGGCACGAATGCTGCTCTGAGCCCTGGGAGCACTGAAATCAGCAGGTGTGGCAGAGTCCCTGCCAAAGGAGACCTGCCGCCCCCAAGGCCTGCCAATGCTGGTGCCTGCTCCTGCCACAGAGACCTGTGTCCCCTGGGGACTTCTCTGCCAGAGGACAGCCAAAGCCCACGTGCGTTGGTGTGTGTGCTCCTTTCTGCAGGCGGCTGTTGGCAGGAGCACCTGGAGCAATTGTTGGCAACACTTGGTTTCTGTCAGAAGGTAGAAGCTGTTACTCCTTCCTGGAATGATTTTAGCTTGGAAGGGATTATGTGCAGTGTCCACGCATCTCCCCAGCCCATCACTGCCTCACACACGAGGTGACCACCAAGCCACTCTCCGGCCATCTGACCCGCAGCTGAGCCCTTCCCAGAGTGCCCGCACCCGCAGGGAGCGCAGGGCTGGATTTGGCCGCCAGAGAGTTGGTGACCCTCGTGAGATCCTCGGTGCATTTAGTTCCTACAGGAGTGTGGGCACCACTGGGAAATGATCTGCATGCCTTGTTAATTGGATGTTCTTCCACTGCTAAGTTGGGGCAGGATCTCTCCTGGTCCTCCTGTCAACTCCCGGGCCTCTCCTCAGCCAATCAGAGAAGGCACCAAAATAATTGAGCCAATCAGAGCGCGCGGCACTGATGACTCCTCAGGCAGTCCCAGAGCGCCCAGAGCTCCTCACCTGGACTCCACCCGCGCCCCGCCCCCAGCGCCCCCCGCCAGGAGAATTTGGGGTGGGGAGTATCACGTTTTATCTTTTATTCTTCCAGAGTCAGGATTAAATGCTCGAGAGACGGAATTTCATGTTTGGACTCAGATATTTATTAATTCTAATCTATATTACAGTGAGTTCTACAGCACTTCTAGCTAACAGGCTAAAAATGGAGACGTATCTCGCTCTCTCTCTACAAGGCCTTTTAAGGGCCAATCTGTCCAATTAAGAACAGACAGATAAATTCTTTTTACTATTAACCCAACAACCAATCACCCATGACCTGTAATGTGGAATATTCTATCCAATTACAAAAGTACCACCTAGACCCGTGAAGAAGGTGAAAAAGAAAGAAAACTCCACCCTAAAACATTCATCTTGGTTTATATACATTACTATATTCTAAAACCCCAAGCTCTAAATTGTCCACCATGGGACATTACACACTTCTATTCAAACTACACACCAGTGATCCCCGTTCTATCACTCAATTCTGGAAAGCTTCTTCACGGCCTCAGGTCAAAAACAGTGTTTTCCTGGAGGTCAGTGCCTGTCAGCACAGAAAGCCCAAACCCCTCAGTTTCCAGGTTTCCAACAGGGGGGAGGTGTCAGACCCTGCCCAGCGCTGGCCATGGGGCGTGTGGGGCAGCTGGGGCCCTACTGGTGCCACTGGGAGCCCCCCGGGCTGGGGGCGCGGAGCTCTCGGGTGAGCGGGAGGGACGGGAAGTGGTGGGATGGTGGCTCTTCCAGTCCGTCCCAGTCTCTCCCAGTCCATCCCAGTCTCTCCTAGTGCCTCCCCAGGCCCTGCCAGTATCCTCATAGTCCCTCCCAGTGTCACCAGAGTCCCTCCAAATTCCTCTCAGTCCACAGTCATTCCATTCCAAGTCCATTCCCTGTCCTTTCCAAATCCTTTTTCAGTCCAATTCCAGACCACCACCCTATCACCCATTGCCCCAATCCGCTCCACTGTCTCTCCATGTTTCCCCATTCTCTCCAGTTTCAATCCCAGTCCCTCTCAGTGCCACACCAGCCCTCCCCCATCTCTCCCAGTTCCCCCAGCTGATCCCAGTGTGTCCTCACTCTCTCCCAGTGTCCCCCCGTGTATCCATATCACCATGGCCCTCGAGCTTCCAGCCCGGCCCCAGCTGCCTGCTCTGCTCCGTGATGGATTTCTACTCTGCAGACATCCAGCTGAGCTGGTCCAGGGCCAGCAGGAGCTCTTGGGGCACATGGTGGCCACCGACCTGGTCCCCAACGGGGACTGGATTTCTAACAGCTCCTGGTGCTGCTGGAAACACCCCCCAGCACGGGGTCAGCTCCAGCTCCAGGTGGAGCACGTCAGCCTGGAGCACCCCCTGAGCCGGCACTGGGGCACGGCCCGGACCCCACAGTGTAGGGGGAGTGAGGAAGGTATTGGGGGGGGTGGTAGGGAAATTGAGGTGTGCTGGGAGTAACTGGGAGAGAGTTTGAGATAGCCTGGTTTAACCTGGGAATAAGGCTGGGGGTTTTAGAATGGCTGAGAAGGAGTCTGAAGGATGTTGGGGAGGGTGGGATGGGGTTCCGGGGGTCCTGGTGGGCACTGGGAGGGAGTCTGGGGATGCTGGGTGTAACTAGGAGGGATCTGAGTGAGCCTGAAGGGAATGGAAGATCAGGGATGGAAAAGCAGGGTTTGGAATGAGGTTGGTCGTGGTGGAAAGTGACTGGGAGGAGATTTTAAGGGGTCCTGCATGGGCTGAGGCAATTGGGAGGGTGCTTAGAGGGGTTTCGGGTATCTGTGACAGGTTTTGGGGGGTTCTGACCCTTGTGAACCCCCAGAGATGTTGCCAGACACCATCGACACCAAGGTGCTGATGGGGATTGGGGGCTCTGTGCTGGGCTTCATCTTCCCGGCACTGGAGTTCGGCTTTTACCTGTGCAAGAACGTGAGAACGGGTCCTAACGAGTCGTGTGCCCCCTCCTCCAGAGCCTGTGTGCTCCCCCTGGGGACCCCTGGCTCAGTGTTACCCCCTCTTCTCTGCCCACAAAGCTCCTGTCCCAGCAGCCGCTGCAGACCCTGCCCAGGTGGGGAACACTGGGTGCTGCGGGTCTGCCCGGCAACCGGTGAGTCATCACAGCTGCTCTCTCTGATTGGCTGAATCTTCTTCATCGCATTCTCTGATTGGCTGAGGAGAGGCCCGGGAGTTGAGAGAAGGAACAGGAGAGATCCCGCCCCGAGCACCGGCACGGGAACAAGAGACCCAGCCTGGGCACAGCGAGGGAATTTATTACCAACCAAATCTTCAACTCCTTCCCTCCACGCAACAGGGATCACCGGGACCAAGGATCACCAGGGCTCTGCCCAATGGGAGTCACTGGGGATCATCCAACACCGATCCTCCCATGGGAGATGGAGCTGGAGCAGAGCCCAGACCCACACTCGGGGCACTCACAGGGCTTCCCTTAGTGGTGACTCCGTTGGTGTTGGGTCAGGTGAGAGCTCCTGGAGAAGCTCTTCCTACACTCAGGACACTCGTAGGGCCTCTCCCCAGTGTGGATGCGCCGGTGGACAGTGAGATGGGAGTTTTGCTTGAATCCCTTCTCGCAGTGGGGGCAGCGGAAGGGCCTCTCCTCTGTGTGAATCCGCTCATGTCTGAGGAGATGGGAGCTGGTCTGAAACTTCTTCCCGCACTTGGGACACTCGTAGGGCCTCTCCCCAGTGTGGATGCGCTGGTGTCTTCTCAGGCCAGAGCTCCACCCAAAGGTCTCCTGACATTCCAAGCAGGTGTAGGGCCGTTCCCCTGTGTGGATCACCTGGTGCTGCATCAGATAAGAAATAGTGCTGAAGCTCTTCCTGCATTCCCCACACTCATAGGGCTTTTCCCCAGTGTGGATCCTCTGGTGTAGGATCAGCTGGGACCTGTAGCTGAAACCCTTCCCACATTGTGAGCATTTGTGGGGCTTCTCCCCTCCAGGAGGCTTCTCCACCAGCTCTGAGCTCCATCTGGATCTCCAGCAGCCTTCCCGTCTCAGGGAGGGTCTTTTTTCCTCGCAGCTCCCTGGGCTGGGTTTGCAGCCCCGCTTCCTGTGGGATCCCTGGGACTTTTCCTCCTCCTCCATCCATCCACTCCTTGGGAATGACAAATCCTGGTTTGGAGGGAAACACAAGAGAGCACCTTGGGCTGAGGGTTCCTCCTTCCAAAGTGCAACTCAGGAAGTCATTGGGCATCTTGTGTCTATAAGAACCCCCAAAACACAATGATTCAGCACAAAAATTATTGAAACATCAAGACACAGATCAAAAACTCCCCCAAAAGCAAGTTTCAGCCCAAATCCCTTCCAAAATATAAAGATTCAGCCCCTGCAAAAAATCAAAGCACCAACATTTAATCCAATAAAGCTCACAAACACCAAGATTCACCCCTGTGAAAATCATGCATGGTCCTCTTCAGTCACCTGCTGCATGTGGGGAGACAACGCTCCTGGGGCTGGGGGAGGCTGCAGATAAAGGAAGAGGTGGAACCTTGTGGTGTTTACTGATTCTGCTTCTCCTCCTCCTGTGTCCCTACTCCTTCTCACAATCCTCTTCCTCCTACTATTCGTCCTCCTCCCGCACAATGCCACCTTCTCCTTCCACGTACAGTATTTGACCACTTGGTTCTTCAACCCTGCTTCTCCTTCCCTTCTCCTGCTGCCCCCAGGCCCAGCACCCACTGCCGGCTCCCTCTTCCCCCCAAACCCACAGCATCCCAGCGCAGGGGCAGCGATGGAGCTGGGGCAGCTCGGGCTGGGGCAGCGCTGGGCTCTCGGCCGCTCCCGCCCGCACTCGCTCCCCACTGCAGCCGCTGCCGCCACCACAGCGCGGGGGGTCCGGCCTTGGCGCTCCCCGCTCCCACCTCCCCAAATTCCCCTGCCGGGGGGCGCTGGGGCCAGGAGACAGACGAGTGACAGATCAGGGGGGCTGGGAAGAGTCGGCAGCCAGAGAGCACTGAAAATCTCAGCAGTGACTCCAGTGGGATCTTCGGGGACTAAACATGGCAGGGCACCCGTGGAGGGTAGAAAGGGAAAGCCGGGAAGGGATCCCAGCAAAAGGGATGATGATCCCAAAATATCTCTGAAGGGTCCCTTGGGAGCATGTTGAGAGAGTTTGGACATTCTCCCAGAGGCAATCAAGGACATGGACACTCACAGGGGCATTAAGGGAAGTCCAGAAGGGATTTAGACAACAGGAGATGGATGCTGTTGCTGTGCTGGGAAGGAATTGGCTGAAGGGGAGTGTGCAGGAATATGGCTCAGGCAAGAAGCAGCAGGAGGAATCTATGTGGGAAGAAAATGGATGATGACAAAGAGAAGGAAGAGAAAAATACTGAGGATGGGGATGTTTTTCAGCAGCCTCTTATCCTCAGAAGTTGCCAGCTGATGCAGATCCTTTGTATCCCCGGTTCCCAGGACAGGCACACAAGGAGGTCAGGATTCCAGGGGGTTTCTCTGTGCTGGGCAGCGGCAGGAGCGGGCGGCACCGGGAGCACGGGCTGGGGGCCTGTGGGGAGCTGCGGGGCCGGGCCGGGGCTGTGGGGCAGCCGGGGCTCAGCGCCGGGCGCTGCCTGAGCCCAGCACCCCCCGGCAATTGCAGGCCCGGCAGTGGCCCCCGGCCCCCAGGAGGCTGCGGGACGCCCCGGCCGCTGCCCGGCCCCGTGGAGCTGCCGGCCCTGCCCGCCGGGGGGGCCGCGTTTGGACACTGCGGCAGGACAGGCACCGGCTCTGGGATACGGGCTGGCCACGGCAGCCACAGCACAAGGAGCAGCAGGAAGGAACAGCCTGGAAATGGGCATTGGACGTGCAAGGATCGAGATCAGCTTTTAAGCATTTTGTTTGGGTCACTGCAGAAAGGAATGATTTTGCAGAAAGCTCGGCAGCTGTCAGAGGATGAGCACCCCCAGGCACTGAGGGGGCTGCAGGAGGGGCAGAAGAAGCCCCTGGAGCAGTTGGTCACAAAGGCACAGCAGGGGAATGCAAGAAGGGATGAGGAAAAGGCCAAGGGGAAGGCAAAGGCCATGGCAGAGTTTCTACAGCCCCTGAGGGATGAACCCCAGGGCCCAAGGGGGCCCCAGCACCCAGGGGACTGGGTTTGAAATGCAGGAATTCCTATGTGCTCCTAATTGTAATTTTCTGGGAAGGTTTTTGATGTCTAAATTGGGAATGCAAATTAATATTGGAAAAGGTGATACAGAGGCTAGTTCTGTTGCACCTTTGTGTCAAATGTCTGGCAAGGCCTATGCTGAAGTGAGCCCAGAAGTGTGGGCTGCTCCAGAAAAAAATAAGGAAAATTAAATATGGAGCCTCTCCTAAGTACTTTGAAGCAAATAGGACAAGTGGGGTCTAAAAGGGATACCCTATTCCAAGGGAGGGAAGGAAGGCCTTACAGCCTGTTATTGAGTCCCTGCTAAAGGCAGGGCTTTTGGAACTAGGGATCTCTCCCTATAATGCTCCTATCCTGCCAGTCAAGAAATCAGATTCAATCAACAGAATGGTGCAGCACCTAAAAATAACAAATGAAATTACTAAACCCAGGCACTCCACTGTCTCAAATCCTTACACCATCTTGAACCAGGTTCCCTCCTCACACTGCCACCATTCAGTACTTGATGGCAAAGATGCTTTCTGGAAATGCCCATTTACACAGGGTGGTAAACTGTATTTTGCCTTTGAGTGGGAAAAAGAGGTAGAAGGGAAAATGGAAAAGACATGGATGGTCCTTCTGCAGCAATGCAGGGAAGCACCAGCCTTATTGGGGCAAGCCTTGCAGAAAATATCACACGAATTTACCCCACCCCCATGGATTGGGTTAATGCAGGATGTGGATGACTTGCTGCAGTCAGGAGGACAAGAAATGGTAGAAGACGCCTCTGTGAAATGGCTGAATGTTCAGGCTAAAAAGCATCTTTGAGTATTTGAAAAAAAAGAGCAAATGCTGGAGAAAATAGTTAAATATTTGGGACATATTTTGACTGAAGGTTTGTGGTGTATTGACCTAGAGAGGGTCTGGAGAATCTCAGAAGTCAAACAGGACTGAAAAGGAGGTGCAAGAATTGTGAGCATTAATAGGAAACTGCAGGACCTGAATTGAGAGTTCTCTGTTCTACCCATACCATTGTATCACTTTCTAAATCTCAGTAGCCTCAATGTTGTGGTATGGACAGAAGAAAAAGAAACAAATAAAATGAAAATGAAAAATAACAGAGAAAATGAAAAATAACAAAATGATTGGTGTCCCAGCTATGGCTCTTCCATACTCAGAAAATAAATTTGAATCCTAGGTGTGTTATAAGTACATATTATATTATTGGCTTTTTGCAAATATTAAAATGAGTGCTATATGTTGGAAAACTTTCTGTATGAATATAGTTTATTTTAGCTCTGCGATTAACATAACTTATAAATAGTAGTGGTAAATATATTTCTTTGAACTACAACATTTTGATGTAGAAATCTTTTGTTCATGTAACTAACTCAGGGAATGGTAAAAAAGATAATCAGGAACTTCTTCACATTCGTGGATTATGGGACACCAAAACCCCAGGGAAGGAAAAAAAATGATTTACAGATTGGGGGAGAATGATTCTGAATAATCCATGAAGGTCTATGAATATGCAACATGTGCTGCATTTAGGAAGTGTTTTCTGAGTCAGTGTGTGCCCTTGGCTGAAGGCCAAGCACCTGGCCATTATAACCTTTGGCCAGAGCCAGGGCAAATATTCAATTATCTCCCTTGGAAGTTATCTTTGGAATTCCTTACCCCGGTAATTCTCCACCTAGTGCAGGGTGGAGATAAGGGATGTATATTTCAAGCAGTCTGTGGCCAGAATCCTGTCTCTGGTGAAATCTCTCCCACAGGAAGCTGGGCTGGCACAGAGCCTGCCTTGGCACTTTGCTGTTCACAGCATCCACCCAGGACTCTGCCTCTCAATTACACTCACACACTGGGCTGCCTGGAATTCCATTGTTGCAAAATATACCAACTCTAATGTTTTTTTTACATTCCGTTTTACTAGTCAAGCTTGGTTTTCCCTTGTCCAGGAAAAGAAATTTTAAAAGGTTTTTTTTAAGGAATTTTAGACCACTCAACAGAAATGACCACCTCAACAGCCTGGGAATAGCCCGAAAGATAACCACAAAGAGAACATCCATCAACAAAACATCCATGGCCAACAGCAAACATCAAAGAACACCCACCCCAGACACTGCCCTGGCATAACTGGAGACACCTGGTCTGGAAAAGAGAAGGAAATCCAGGAGTGAGAACCTAATTAACATCACAAGAGGAGAGATCCGGGTCTGCTAAGAAACAAAATACTGAGAACTACACAATTTGGAACCAATTTATTTCTATGGGTTTAGACTGTAAAAAGTTTAGGAAAACACTAGCAAAATTCACATCTCATGGAATGATTTTCTCTGTACACCCGGGCTATGTGTGGATGAAATTATTTCTGCTGCACACCCTGACCACAATCAAGTAATGCCTTGACTGTCTAACACTAAAGATATTGTTGGATTGTTTTTGTTTTTACCACAGTTTCAGGGACAAGATTATACCATTAGAACAACTTTTCATACTAATCCTACTTTTGTATCGCCAGTTAAGTTTGGGCCAGGGGTGTGACAATCAAATTTTACTCCTAGGAGAAGAACTAGAAAAAACTTGATTGCATTGGAATTTCTCTGTGTATGTTTGTGGGTGGCTCTTAATGATGGCAGAATTTCGGAATGGGTTTTTCAATGCTCACCTTTAGGCTTCATTTTGCAAAACTAGAAGAGTATTAATGGTGAGGCTTTAAGCATAAACAGTTAATATGAAAAGAAAAGAAAAGAAAAGAAAAGAAAAGAAAAGAAAAGAAAAGAAAAGAAAAGAAAAGAAAAGAAAAGAAAAGAAAAGAAAGCAGATTGTGGGGGTGCATGTGTGAATCACCTAATGGCTGCTCTGGAAGGGAAGCATTGTTTCCAGGCAGAGCCAGGATAGGAGCTTTAGAAATGCAAATTAACACTGCTAGAGCAATGTGTGCAAAATGAACCAGGTTCTTCTTGCCTGGGGAGGAATTTCGCTGACTCCCTCTGTCCCTCAGCCAAGCAAAATAGATGATAACTGAAAAGTGGTGAAACAGATAATAAAAGAAATAAGAAAATAGCTCCTATTTCAGACAAAGGATGGGAATGGGACACGTTTTCGTGGTTCCCTGGCAGACCATGGCTTAAACGAATGCTGTTCCTCCTCTGATGTGCTGCAGCAACTCTCATCTTTTTACCATGCAAGACACCTTGCGCCAAAGAGGACGCAGGAAAAGAGATGGAGTCAATGGAAATTAAAAGTTTGTAAAGGCAATTCTTGAGAAAAGAAGGGATTGAAAGCAGTAAGATTAATATCGTAGTAGGGGTGCATATTCAGGGGGGCATGCAGTAGGCGGATCAGGAAGTCTGAATCTTCCAAGTACCTCAGCCAGTGGGCAAAGGGAGAGGGAGATTATAGAAATTAGAAACAACTAGAAAATAAGAACAATAAAAGGCTGCGTTTTAGAGACGGCATGGCAAATGCCGCATGGCCTCTCTCTTTGTTCAGGAATAAAGTCACTTTTACAGGAGTGCTCTGTCTCCTTTGGGCACACAAACTTCTGGCCACGGGAATTTTCCCCACAGCCCCGGGCACAGGGCAGTCACCTGTGTGCTACCCACAGGAATCGGGACGAGCCAGCGCTGCTCCAGCACCGGCTCCTGCCAAGGCCCCAGCGGGAAGGAGACCGCGGGCAGCCGCTCCCGCAGCGCCCTCAGCCCAGTGCCAACACGGGCCGGCACCGGCACAACCAACCCGCCAGAGCCCCCTGCCGCCCCCTCGGCCCGCAGCGAGCCCCGAGCCCCCGCAGAACCGAGCGCGGCTCCCACCTGCGCTGGGGCCGCCTCCGAGCTCCGCCGCCGCCTCCCCGGGCTCCGGCCGCTGCCGCCGCTGCCGGGCCCGCACAGACGCTGCCACAATGGCGCCTTTGCTGCTCTGCCCAATCAGCGCGCGACAACCAGGAGTGACATTCGCACAATCAGCCAATGGCAGCGAGGGGCGGGCTCTGCACACAGCCCAGCCTCCGCCCGCGCTCTCAGGGCCCCCCGGGCTGTGTGAGGGCAAAGGCGGAGATGAGGAACAGCCCTGGAACGGGCCCGGGCCCGAGCCGCCATTGGCCTGGAAACACAAACAAAGTTCTCCGCAGCTTCCCCCCACGCCTTTCCCAGCCTAGTGTTCACTGGCTCCGGCTCAGTGGATACCCCTGGAACCTCATTTCTCTTATCCCTAATTAGGAGCATCAGTGCATGGCTTTGATTTCCCCCAAAAAGAGAAACTGCCCCAAACCCCTGTGGTTGAGTGGTGCAGGAAATGAATTTTTGATTATTCTGTTGATTCACTCCTACTTTTCAAAACGGAGCTTTTTCATACTAGCATCTGTTGAGGTGGGTGAGGACAGTGGAAACAGGAAAATCTCAGGTTTTCCTTAGGCCCACTTATTTGCAATGAACAATTGGGAATCACAGGGGCCTGGTATGGCCATCTACCATGCTGATGGGGTTACTACCCATAGCAGGTGTATCTCACCTGTTAAACACAAATTGAGGAATGATAGGGGTCTGGTATGGCCTTTTTGCCCCCACCTTACCATGCCTGCAGAGTTGCTGCCCACAGCAGGGCTATACAATCTTCTCGGTGGGGAACACAGGGGCCAACCCGGTCTTGCCCTCTATTTCTTGTCTTACTCCACTTGTTGGTTCCTAAGGAAACAGCCCCAGCACCTCTTATGGCTGCCTGTGTACTTTCCCTAAACAGATGCTTGTAATTTCCATCCATTAAAATAGGACAATTACATTAAAAACTGACATGGTTCAAACCCCCTCCCCCTGACAAAGTGTTTGTTAAAACACTCTTTGAGATGGCTGGTGGAAGCTTGACCCCGCATTTTGGACCTCTTCATACTTCTTTGGTTATCTCTCAGTCTCAGCTTGAGAGTCAATTCTATCTAGCTCTGTCTGGATGTTATAGGTTATTCTTTGGATTCTTTTACTGGACTTTTAAATCTGTTGCCATGAGTCCAGTCCCACTCTGCGGTTAGCACAGCTGATTCAATGGTGAGCAGGACCTGAAAGGGACCTCCCCACTGAGGGGTCAAAAGCTGGTCTTTCCCTAAAAGACAGACACTGAAGACAATGTGCATAAGGTAGCATTTTTCTACATAGCAGCTTCCTATTGAGTGTTGGAACAAGGAACTGAAATGCTTAATGTGTCTGAGACTCAGCCGGAGGCTGGAGACCACAGACTCAGGAAGCATTGTTGAAAAAATACATATTAGCAGGCAGTTCTATTCTTCATGGCTATTTCCACCCCAGTACTGCCCCACATGCTTCACCCTAAGGCAGTTGCTCACTGCTGACACAAGGGAACTGGCTTAGGGAGCATTACAATTATAGAGAGGTTACGTACCTGGCATAGCCTCTCGTCTTGATGGCAGCAGTTTCTAGGGGACGTGGGCGAGAGCAGCAGTGGATGCACATAATGATGCCACTTGTTCCTTGGTGTACTTGAATAACGCTTGTTTGACATGTTAGATTTAAAAGGTCAGCGTAAATCAAAGCTTTGGACATGGGTATGAAATCTATTTAGAGAACACACACCCCTCCCAAAGACACCCATGCAAAGCATGCACATCTTACAGGGATTCAATGGAACCTTAAACACTACTAAATTTGATGGAAATCACTGTACACAAGTTTATATAAATTTTTGGCAAACTTATATGTAGGGGTGAATTCCTCTCCCTACAAGAACAGAGTGTACACAGACAGCCAAGGGCCACTCTAGGAAGCAGAGGCCAGCAGTGACACAGACACACAGTCACACACACAGACAGACACACACACAGACAGACACACACAGACACAGACACACAGACACACAGACACAGACACAGAGAGACACACAGACACACACACACACAGACACACACACAGACACACAGACACACAGACACAGACACAGAGAGACACACAGACACACACACACACCCCCACCACACATCCGTGCTACACACACACCCCCCTACACACAGTCTCCACTAATGCTCACCTGCCCACAAGCACAAGACCTGTTGTCCTTAGAGAGCTCGTGCACACGAATACGTGCAGTGTCATTGACACACGGATGTCCCACACAGAGCCGTGCTCACCCTTGCGGAGCTGTGCACACCTACAAGCACCGAGCTGTGCACAGACTCCACACACGTGTACACAGCAGTGCACAGATGTGAACAGTGCTGTGCACACCCGCACACATGGACACTGTGCAAAGCAGGACGGGCACTCTTACATCTGGACACGCTAGAAAATATCCGTGTGTGCAGCTGTGCACACTGACACACGTGTGCACTTCGGTGTCTGTGTGTGCACACAGAGCTCTGCACACTGGCACACGTGTGCACTGCACTTTTCTAGAGCCCTCCTGGCCCTGACCCCCCTGTGGGTCTCTCTGTGGGATCATGACATGGTGGGGATGGGGTCAGGAGAGGGGAGTATGGACGGGACATTGTGGCACAGTTCATGCCTACAATTAGTTAAAATATGTCACTAGAAGTTCTTCTTACTTCCCCAACCCTCCCCCACACACATACTCGTAGATAGGTCCTGCATTCCTGCAGACAACACAAGGCTACACAGAACCCTGTCTTTGGGGACAATTTCTTGGTTGTTTCCCTCTGGCGAGGCTCAGGGGGGGGACAATGGGACTGTTCCTCTCCTCTGATGGTCTTAGGGGCAACCAACCCTGTTCCTTTCTTCATCTCACTCTCTGCAGAGCTCTGCCCACCATCATTCGCCTTTAATGAAGAAACAAAAGGCAACCGAGAAATCTCCCTCCCAGTGCAAACAACACACAGAGAATCTGTGCTGGAAAGAGAGCACCCACAGTGAACAGTGAGCTCACTCTGCACAAACAGCAAAGGCCAGGCCAGTGCTGACATGAGATGAGTCACATCCAGTGCTTGCCACTCTCCCAGGCAATATTCAACCTCTCAGCCTCACAGACCTCTGTTCTAGTACTCCCAGTGGGGTCTTGGAAAGAGAATGGTGGCACATCTACTGCCTGCTACCCCGCTCTAGGCAATATTCAACTGTTTAGTTCACAGACTAATCTTCTAGCACTCTTAGTGGGGTCAGCAGAGCCACTTCCCACTGGTGGGGGTAAAGAGCACCCTCTGTGCCTTTGTGGTGGGAGCAGACAGTGTTGTCCCAAAGGAAAGGTCAAAGAGAGACCATGCTGGACCTCTGCCTCCTGCCCCTCACCCCACAAGGGAAGAAAGGCACAAAACTGAGCACTTTTTTTTTTTTTTTCTATCCTGTCATTTCCAGGAGCTTGACTAGCACAAAGGAGAGGATTAGAAGGATTTCTTGAGGATCACTGCCAGTGCACAGCACACATGGCATCCCTCACCCCTTACATCATCATGGGATGGAGGAATAGGAACCCACAACAGCTCTGCCCCACTGTTCCAGAAGCCAAAATCCCCATGCAAGCATTTAGTTATGGCCTTCTTAGAGAACCACATTCCCACCCAAATCTTCCCCTCTGCAGCAGCTCATTCCCACAGGAACTGGCAGAGCAGATGGGGTTTGGACATTGGCTGGCTTCCATTGCACTCCTTGCCCTGGAGCTGGCACGGCAGGAGAAGGGCTCTGGTGAATCTTCTCCTCCTCCCATGTAGGCTCTAACCCTGCTGCCAGAACTTCAAGTTCACAGAGCACTTCTGGGCTCTGAGCAGTGGCCACGGGAGGAGGAGATGCAGCTCCAAAGGCAGCAGTTCCCAGGCCCAGCTCCTGCCATCCCAGTGGGGCTGTTCGGTGGTTCAGGAGAGGAAGGGAAGGGCAAGTGCAGGTGGCAGTAGCTCATTTTGGACTGAAAGAGGGAAAGGTAATTTATTCACTTTGAAATCACTGCATTCAAGCTCTGATCTTAACCTGAAAGAGAAGTAGCGCCTGCTCGTGTTAAATTTGGGTGAAGAACAACTGTTACATTTGATATGGTAAGCAGTTAAATTATCTGAGGGAAAATGTACAGCAAAAATTAGCATTCACAGAGAGACAGAAAACAGCAGGAGTTGGCAAAAGGGAGGATGAAAAGAAAGCACACCCCAAGCCAGTGTTTCACCCAAATCCAGGGTTTTCTGTTTGTAAGGAGTGGGGTCCCCCCAGATCCCTCCCCAATAAACGGGACCTGGGTGAACTGGGAAGCTTTACTGGGAACACTGGAGCAGCTGTGCTTGGGCAGAATGACAGCGGGGCTGGGTGTGGGACACACGACTCCTCTAAAATCAGTGTGGGGATGTGTTGGAGTCAGTAAGTCAAGAGTTTCTCTGAATCCTTCAGAGAGAGATCAGAGTGCAGGGATTGAATTAAAGTCTTTAGATGGATTGAAATATGTTAAGCCTCACACACAAAGCAGAGGTGAAGGTTTAGGTTGTAGCACGAGGGAGCAATAAGTAAGTAAATGGAATAAGTTTTTAAGTGCTTTTAGTGAGTAAAAAGTCTTAGAGGCCAGAGAAGTAGTACATGTTCTAGTGAAGGTTGAAAGACATGCTAGTGTTTCCTTCGAGGCTCCAAGAACCTGGCTTCAGACATAATAGAGTTAAGAATATTGCTTACATTTTCCAGTTAGAACAAGATAGGCCATGTACATAGTTTATATGTAGCCTGGCGTGCTAAGAAACTAGAATTCTAATAGGTTAAGAAGCAGTGGTCAGAGTTTGTGTCTTAGCTAGCTGGAAAGTTTCTATAAAAGAACATGCTTTAGGGAGAGCTGGTGCTCTATGCCATGGCTTTATGCCATTGCATTTTGCCACTTGCATTTTGCCATTGCCACTTGCTTTATGCCATTGCTTTTGCCATTGCTTTTAATGCCATGTGCTTTTTGCCATTGCTTTGCTTTGTTTTTGCTTTTGGAGACTGATGTGCTTCTGCAAGAAACAACTTTATAGTGACTATTAGCTGCTTGACACATGAAAGAAAATAACCCGACAGTTGGGTGCCTGAGAGCACCTGGAGGATCAAAACCTCACAGTCCTCGAGCTCTGTGAGGACAGAGAAGAGAGGGAGCGCAGATGGGCAGGTCTGTCAGCAGGCGGGTTCCCCTTGGCTGCCCCTCGCCAGGCCTGGGTTGAGCTGGGCCCACCTGAGCCGAGCTCCCCAGGCCCGTGCTGTGCCTGCCCTGCCCGCGTGGAAGCGCCTGCACCCATCAATAACCATCGATCCCGGCTGCGGCGGGCACTGCGGGCACTGCGCAGACTCTGCCCCTGCCCCTGCCTGGCTCCACTGCCCCAGCAGGAGGGCTGGAAAAGGAGCAAAAATTGAAAAAAGAAACAGAAAGAAAAGGAATAATAATAAGAATTAGAATAAGAATAGGAAAAATAATAGGAATTAAGAATAAGGAAAAAAAACCCAAAAGTAATAAGAATAAGACTATAAGAATATAAGAGTAAGAAATAGACGTAGAAATAGGAGAACAAGTAGAAGAAGCCCATAAGAAGAAATAGTTATAGTCAGAATTGTAATAGGAAAAGAATAATAAAAATGCTAATTTGAAGAAGAAATAGAGGTAGCAGTAAATGTAATAATCATTATAAGTATAGACAGAAGAAGAAGAAGAAAAAGAGGAGGAATGGGAAGAAGAAGAAAGAGAAGAGGAAGAGGAGGAGGAGGAAGAAGAAGTAATAGATGTAGTATTATATAATAGAAGTTGTAGTAAATAATTATAATAAAAATAAAGTTATGATGATACTAATAATTTGTATGAATGTTATCAAGTTAAAAAAACCATCCAAACATCTTCTAGAGTCACAGTATAGTTTGGGTTGGGAAGGACCTCAAAAATCCTCTACTGAATAAAGAGGCTGAGACCACCCTAGCCCACCCATCCTTCACCTGACTGCAGCTTTGGCCTGGGACTTGAGCAGCCTAACAGCACCTGAGGTACCATCAAGGTGACACCATTGATCAATTGCCTCTGCTCTAGGGAAAGGACACAAGAGTGAGGCAGGAGAATGTATCCAAAGAAAGCCAAAGCCAGCAGCTGTCCTGAAAATCAGCTTGGGCCAGGCTGGGGCTGGGGGAGGCCGTAGCCCACAGGCTCATCTGCTGAGGCCACCTTTGCACACACTGCCCACAGCCAGCCAGGGAGGAGGAGAGTTCTGGGGCTGTGGGGGAACCTCTGCTCACAGGCACTCAACACCCATCCTCCCTCACACAAACTGGCTCCGCTGGAAAATCCCCACCCCGGGAAGGCCACATCCATGGCACATTGCCGTGAGGGGCAGCTGAGGAGGGGCCAGAATCCATCCAAGAGCCCCAAAGCGCTGCCCAGACTCACTGCTGAGGCCTTGCAGCAGAGCACTGCTCCTGATGCAAAGGGATGCAGCAGAGCCAGAGGCTGCTGCCAGAGCCTGTGTCAGACTTGTCCCTGCCAGGGGAGGAACCTGGGCCTTCCCACCTGCCCCAAGTGTGTATGGACCCCCTGAACTCCATGTTTGTGGGGAACCCTGCACACGAAGGAAATGGAGATGTAGAGCATCCACAGGAAGCCACTGGGATCCACAGAGTGGTGAGGTTTTCTACTTAATCTATCTCTGTCACTCTCTTTCTCTCCTCCTACCTCTATTGCATTTCTATTTTTCTCTCTTTGTCATTCTCTCTGTCTCTCATTTACTCTTCAGTAAAACCCATCCTATTGACTTTGGCACATGGTCTCATTTGCAGCCTAATTGAGGCAGAGCCATTTCTGATAATTGGAATCAGTGGATCAGAACAAGGGGCTGGAAGCCCTCCAGTCTGGCTGCTGCTCCATGCCACTTCCAGGGGCTTGGGCTGCTGAAGGGCTGCTGGGCTTGGCCCTTTGTGACACAGGGCCGTTCTATCGGGTTCCTGGGTGATGAGGGACATTCTGTTGTCCTGGTGACATGGCACAGCCCTGCCCTGCAGGGGTATATACGGGGCACAGGGCCCTGCGCTGCCCAGTGCCAGGAGTGCCACTGGCTCAGGAGGAAGCAGCTCCCGGGATCTCTGTGTGCCAGACGTTCTGCACTGCACATGGAGGAGGAAAAGGTGAAGCCCAACTCTAAAGCAGCCAGCCCCATGCCCAGCAGGATGGAAGAGCAGGCCCTCAGCGGACAGGGGCTGGGGACAGGCGACGGCTCAGGCCTGCAACCATGCAGCAACCTCAGCAACAGCTGCCATGAGGGATCCCAAGGGGAAGCCTGCACTGAGCAGGAGCTGTCCCCAGCAGAAACCAGCATGTACCATCAAGAGTGACATGAGGAAGCGTGCACTGGGCAGGAGCTCTCCCCACCAGAAGAGGATGAGGGGGATGGAGTGAGCGTCCTCGAGCTGTGTGAAGAGCGGGCAGAGAGAGAGCGCAGATGGGCAGGTCTGTCAGCAGGCGGGTTCCCCTTGGCTGCCCCTGTCAGGCCTGGGTTGAGCCGGGCCCACCTGAGCCGAGCTCTCCAGGCCCGTGCTGTGCCTGCCCTGCCCGTGTGGAAGCGCCTGCACCCATCAATAACCATCGATCCCGGCTGCGGCGGGCACTGCGGGCACTGCGCAGACTCTGCCCCTGCCCCTGCCTGGCTCCACTGCCCCAGCAGGAGGGCTGGAAAAGGAGCAAAAATTGAAAAAAGAAACAGAAAGAAAAGGAATAATAATAAGAATTAGAATAAGAATAGGAAAAATAATAGGAATTAAGAATAAGGAAAAAAAACCCAAAAGGAATAATAATATAAGAGTAAGAACAAGACTATAAGAATATAAGAATAAGAAATAGATGTAGAAATAGGAGAACAAGTAGAAGAAGCCATGAGAAGAAATAGTTATAGTCAGAATTATAATAGGAAGAAGAATAATAAAAATACTAAGTTGAAGAAGAAATAGAGGTAGCAGTAAATGTAATAATCATTATAAGAATAGAAAGAAGAAGAAGAAAAAGAGGAGGAATGGGAAGAAGAAGTAATAGATGTAGTATCAAATAGTAGAAGTAGTAGTAAATAATTATAATAAACATAAAGTTATGATGATAATTATAATTTGTATTAATGTTATCAAGTTAAAAAAAACATCCACACATCTTCTAGAGTCACAGTATAGTTTGGGTTGGGAAGGCCCTCAAAAATCCTCTACTGAATAAAGAGGCTGAGACCACCTGTAAGGGTTGATCCGAAGTTCCCCTTGTTTTTTGCCTCCCGACCGTTGCAAGGAGACCTCGAGGACCCCCACCCAGGCTGACTCTGAACAATGGTTTCCTGGCCTGGCCAAGGTGGATGCTCGTGACTGTGTGCTGGTGTATTGTGTTCACTGGACTGTGCTGTCATGGCACCAACCAGAGGTTGTGTTGTACCAACTGAGGACTGCTTGACCGTACCTGTCTCCTGCAGCATCACACAATGGTCCATAAATCTTCCCACCTCTTGGCCAGAAGCCACTCGCTTTGGAAAAGGACTATAAAGAGCGACCCTCTGGAAAAGACCCCTGAGATCTCCCCACAGTTGAAGACTCGTCTGTCGGCTGACCCGTGAGGACATCTGTCTCGTCTGTTGGTAGCTATTTTCCCATCCCTTTCTTTTTCTTTCTCTCTCTCTATACTTTGTTTCCTATATCTCTACCCTCTATCACAACTGAGTTGTTGGCATTTAATGAAAATGCATTGCTGCTGTTGAATAAACGGATTTTGTCCCCTGCATTTTGCCTGTTTGCACCTCTGAGATCAAAGGAACCATCACGATCTCTGCATTAATAGTGGATCGTGACACCCGTCCCCCACCCCAGTAACTCCAGCTATCACAACCCCAGTTCCAGTTTTAACCAAAGCAATCTCTATTTCAACTCCAGCTTCAGTTTTAACCTGAATCAACTCCAATTTCTATTTCCAGTTCAGCTTCATCTTCTATCCTATCCCCTACTCCGACTACTCCACTTACTCCTAAATCTCTCCCACTGCTTAGCAGTGACAGTGAGGAGGAAAAGTCCTCTCCAAAGCGTCTAATAGCATCCCGGAATCGGAAACAAGTCAAAGAAATTGTACAAGCACCTTTGAGAGAGGCAGTGAGTCCTGAAGGGAAAACAATGCTAGTTAAAATTCCTTTTTCTACAATAGATTTAGAGGCCTGGGAAAAACTTGCTAAGCATTATCGGAGTGATCCGATAAGTGTTGCAAGGAGTTTAAAATTTATGGTTAAACAGCATCGACCTGACTGGTCAGGTCTCCAGCTGCTGCTAGATGCCTTAACAGAAACAGAGAAACAATTAGTTTTGAAGGTAGCTGGAAGCTCAGCAGAAGATGCTTGCAAAATAACACAATGTAGAACTAGTGATTTTTCCTCTTCAGGACCCACAATGGGATCCTAATGATGATGATGATATGGGAAAATTAGAGGATTATCAAGATTTTATAGTAAAGGGGTTGGAAAGAGGAATTCCTAGAACAATAAACTGGTCTGCCCTGTATACAATTAAACAGGGTCCCTCTGAAACGCCTTCTGAATTTTTGGAACATTTACGAGATGCAATGCGTGGCTATACAACTTTAGATCCTGAGTCTGAGGAAAGAATACAGCAGGTAGTGGGTTTATTTCTGGGACAATCTACAGGGGACATCAGACACAAACTTCAGAAAATACGGGGTCCAACAGCACGGGATTTAGAGACTTTGCTAGAAGAGGCATGGAGAGTTTTTAGTAATTGGGAAGAAGGATATAAGGAAGGAATGAAACAATTAGCAACAACAGTGAGGGAGGAAAGAGAAAAATATAGACAAGGGCTACCAAGGCAAGAACTACCCCGGTTAGGGAAAGATCAATGTGCATACTGTAGGAAAACAGGACACTGGAAAAGCCAGTGCCCGGAACAAAGAAAAGGTGATAATCAAAGCAAAGGAGATCGAAGAGGGGAGGCGATGGTGACTTATGTCAAAGAAGACTGAGACAGACTGGAGAGTCTTACCCTAGGAGACCCTCTGGTTATAATGAAACTAGGGAACAAAGAACAAGAAATAAAGTTTTTAATAGATACGGGGGCAACATATTCGGTGTTAAATAAAGCTCTAATATCAATAACAGATGATTATGTCATGGTAAAGGGGGCAACTGGCCAATCTGAGAGGGCTTATTTTTGTAGACCCTTGAAATATAAACTTGGGAAACAATGGGGAATTCATAGATTTTTATATATGCCTAATGCTCCATTAGCACTTTTGGGTAGGGATCTATTTGAACTATTAGAAGCAAAAATAATATTCAAAAATGGGCAAATTAGTTTGGAGGTAAAAGATCAGCAATATGTGGAACTGCTAAGCTTAATGCTAATAATGAAAGATATTGAAGCTGAAAACAAAGTAGAAATTATTAAGAAAATAATGGCTCAGGTGTTCCCTGGGATGTGGGCCTCCAATATACCAGGGAGAGCAAAGAATGCTCTACCAGTACAAATCTGGCTTAAAGAAGGAAAACAACCAGTTAAAATTAGACAATATCCCTCAAAGAAGGAAAATAGAGAAGAAATTAGTCCAGTAATTAAGAACTTTTTGCAAATAGGACTATTAAAAGAATGTCAATCTGATTTTAATACTCCTATTTTGCCCATAAAAAAGCCCAATGGATCATACAGGTTAGTACAAGATTTAAGAGCTGTTAATAAGATAACTGAAGATTTATATCCAGTGGTTGCCAATCCCTACACTTTGTTAACTCATTTAACATCTGAACTAACCTGGTTTACTGTTTTAAATTTGAAGGATGCTTTCTTTTGCCTTCCTCTCCATGAAACCAGCCAGAAAATTTTTGCACTTGAATGGGAAAATCCCAAAACTGGATGTAAAACTCAGCTCACATGGTGTGTACTACCCCAGGGGTTCAAGAACTCCCCTACCATATTTGGAGAACAGCTGGTAAAAGATCTAGAATCCTGGGAAGCTCCATCAGGAGAAGGACAGCTGTTACAGTATGTGGATGACCTCCTGATAGCTACTAAGACTCAAGAAGCATGTATGGAGTGGACGGTAAGCCTCCTAAATTTCTTGGGTCTACAGGGGTATTGAGTATCCCAGAAGAATGCCCAGATGGTGAGATGAACACTTGTCTATTTGGGCTATGAGATTAGTGCTGGACAAAGAACCTTGGGACAAGATGGCAAGGAAACAATATGCCAGACCCCAAAACCCCAAACAGTGAAAGAACTGAGAACCTTCTTGGGCATGACAGGGTGGTGCAGACTGTGGATTTACAATTATGGGCTGTTAGTCAAACCCCTATATGCCTTGGGTACGGAGGGAAACAGAGATCTCCAATGGAGGAAAGAAGCAACACGAGCCTTTGACCAACTAAAAAGGCTCTCATGTCAGCTCCAGCCCTGGGACTTCCAGATGTGAGTAAACCATTCTTCCTGTTTTCTCATGAAAAGCAGGGGATTGCTCTGGGAATACCAGCACAGGACCTGGGCCCGTACAGGAGGGCAGTCTCCTACCTCTCCAAACAGCTGGACACGGCAGCCAAGGGGTGGCCAGGGTGCCTCAGAGCTGTTGCAGCAATAGCACTGAACATCCAAGAGGCACACAAATTCGCCCTAGGCCAGAAGATGACTGTGCTAGTATCCCACACAGTGTCTGCAGTCCTGGAGGCAAAAGGGGGGCATTGGCTTTCCCCACAGAGGTTCCTGAAGTACCAGGCTATACTAGTAGAGCAAGATGATGTTGAAATTGTGGTAACTAACACTGTCAATCCAGCTTCTTTCCTCAGCAGGAGTATGGGAGAGGCAGTGATCCATGACTGCCTGGAGATCACTGAAGCCACCTACTCCAGTCGCCCAGATCTGAAGGACACCCCTCTCGAGGATGCTGAGACCTGGTTCAGTGATGGGAGCAGCTCCATCATCAGTGGAAAAAGACATGCTGGGTATGCAGTTACCACAAACAGGGAGGTAACAGAGTCTGGACCATTGCCAACAAACACCTCTGCACAAAAGGCTGAAATAATCACCTTAACCCGGGCCCTAGAGCTGGCAAAAGGAAAAGAAATCAACATTTATACAGACTCAAGGTATGCATTTGGAGTGGTTCATGCACACGGAGCTATTTGGAAAGAAAGAGGACTGCTGAACTCACAAGGGAAAAATATTAAACATGCACAAGAAGTACTAAAACTATTAGATGCAGTCCAGCTACCAAAAAAGGTCGCTATTATGCACATCAAGGCACACCAAAAAGTGAGCTCTGAATTGGAAGAAGGAAATGAGCTGGCGGACAGAAAGGCAAAAGAAGCAGCCAAAGGTGAGGTAATTATTAAAACAATTGAGGCAGCTTTGATCCCAAATGGGCAATTCTCTACGGAAGGTAAGCCAAGATACAATAAAAGGGATAAAAAGCTCATTAGGGAAGAAAATGGGAGTTATAACCAGGAGGGGTGGGCTATTACAGATAGAGGAAAAGGTAGGCTTGTGATCCCCTCTTACATGTTATGGGTATTAGTGAAAAAGGAGCATGAGAAAACACATTGGGGAATTGATGCTCTGTACAATTATTTGAAAGATCGAATCATCGCCAGAAACTTGCAAGGTGCAGTAATTCAGGTGACTCGTCAATGTAGCCTTTGCCTCCAAACTAATCCCAAAAATATTCCTAAACCAAAGCTTGGGCAAATTGGAAATGGGCCTGGGCAGCAGTGGCAAATTGATTTTTCAGAACTACCCAGGAGAGGGGGATACCCATACCTATTGGTATTAACAGATACCTTTTCAGGGTGGCCAGAAACTTTCCCTACCAGAACTGCTAAAGCACGGGAGGTAACTAAAGCATTGTTACAAGAAATAATACCACGCTTTGGAGTCCCAGCCACAATGTCTTCAGATAGGGGACCACATTTTATTTCAAAAATTGTGCAACAAATTAGCTACCATTCAGGCAGAGACTGGGAACTTCATACTCCATATCATCCCCAGTCGAGTGGCCAAGTGGAGAAAATGAATCATCTGATTAAGCAGCAAATTATAAGATTGGGACAAGAAGCAAAGTTACCTTGGCCTCAAGCTCTTCCATTAGCATTATTACGAATCCGGACTAAGCCAAGAATAAAAGAAAAACTAAGCCCCTTTGAAATACTATATGGAAGGCCATATGGAATTCAGGAGGGGATAACACCCACTCAAGTAGGAGAGGAGACCCTACACAGATATATGATGGCCCTAAACAAACAACTTAGAGAAACTGAGAAACATGTGGCTGGGGCTCGAAGCAGAGAATTAGATGGACCAGTACACGATGTACAGCCTGGGGATTATGTATATGTTAAGTCTTTTGCAGAAAAGACTTTGGAACCTCAGTGGGAGGGACCGTTCCAAGTACTCCTTACCACCTTCACTGCAATCAAGATCAAGGAGCAAAACGCCTGGATCCATCATTCCCGAGTGAAGAAAGCTCCTGAGGAACTCTGGAAAGCTATACCAGGTGACAACAAACTGAAGTTAAAACTCTCTAGGGGAAAAAAATAAATAAGTGCGGGTGAAATGATAAATATAGTAGAGCAATTCTCCAAAAATAGAAAGGCTTGTAGTTGCAATGGATAATCAATTAGGCATAGCCTGGAGAGTGGTAGCATTTGTGATCATTGCTTCAGCTACAGCTAATGCAGCACCAGTGCATTATAATGTGACTGGCATATATAAGTGTAAAGGGAAAGCTTATGATTTTGACTCCCGTAAGTCTCTGGTTCAGATGTTAAAAGTTACAAATGCAACTGTGTGGGAAGGAAGGAATGTTTGGGGATGTGAATATGCGTTTGTCCAGGATGGATTCCATGAAACTTATCAAGAACCCATGAAACTCATTTGAATGAGTTCTGAATGCTGTGACAAGTGCTTAACTGACTGTCCTGAGTTTAGGCTCAAAATAGAGGGTTGTGCAACTAAGAATTTTAAAATTGACTTTAATATAACTCAAGTTTGTACTGCTCCCTGAAAAGATGAGGCTAAGACAACCCAATCACCTCAACTAGCAACACCCCAAAAAAAAAAAAAATGAACCACAGTGGGTTAAACAAACCATTCTAGAATCCATAACTCCCATAATTACCAAGGTTGGGCCATATGCTGTTAAGAAGACAGGAATTCAAAAATTGATAGTTAATCCAAAGCGGTCGCTAAAACGGGTAGAGATGGCAATGCAAGTAAATGCTTCTGATATTGCCCTGAGTGTGCTCCATTTTTAAGGACCTCTTTTATGGATTGGATCACCTGGCTGCAGAAGCATGTCCCTTATACATCCAGACAGACGAGAGACTTAACTGGGTTGTTAGGGACAGGACTGGGAATACTGAATACCATGGATTCGGAAGTATTAATGAACAAATTGGCAGTAATGGGTGGTGATATGGTAAAATTGCAGCAACCTCTACAATCTTCCTTATTAGTATTAGGTACCAGCCAGTGGAAATTGTCTAAAATATTACCAGATTGGGAAAATATAGAAGAATGGGAACATCAATTAATAATGAATACCTTGGGTGACGCTAGTGAAAATATTTCTTTGGCACTTGGATGTACACAGGCACAGTTATGGATGCAATCAGTAGCAGCCTCAGTCACTCGGGATGGAGGAGAAGGCATATTCCCTGCTGAAATTTGTAAAGTCGTTTGGGATAATGCCTCGGATCTAGAGAAGGAGCTCCAATCCTGGTGGGCACTAGTTAATTATGATCCCATGACAAGTATGGTTACAGCTTTTGTTTTAACTATATATGATGCATCAGTGAGCTTGATACATCCAATTGTTGCTTTAGGGTTAAATCATGAGGGGACCATACTATATCCTTCTAGCACAGAATGTGGGCACGGAAAGTTGAAGGAAAGTGGCGAACCATTAACTTAGAACCCCGCTCAGTAAGGGAATAATTAGGGTTTATATGTGAAGGCAATATAGGTGATGATAGAGATACTTGTCTGGACACAGAACAAAGCATTTGTCACTTTGAAATGCATCCCATTAATCAAACAACTTTGCTTGTGTACACAGGACAAGGTTGTGTCTGTCTTAGGACAGCGTGCCCTACTATAATAGTGGATGGGATTACTGTGAATGAAACTCAATATAACTTGTGCATTTGTAACTTTGTCACAATTGAAGGATGTGACTTTTTCTATCAGGCACCTGTCATATCACACCAACACATAAAGGCAAACTTGACTACTGTCCAAGAAATATTACCTGCGCCTATAGGGATGAATTTGACTTTGGTTGCACAATTATTGAAACACAATGAATTAAAAGAAATTCTCAGAGAAATTAGAGATGAAGGAAAAAGGACTTTAATCACAATACATCATCACACAGAGACTATAGGGAGAGTATTTAAAAGGTTAGAAGAAGGCCCATCCCATCATTGGTGGGATGAGCTTTTTGGGTGGTAACCAATGGCAACCGGTTTGCTCAATACTTTGGTCCATCTGATTGTTGTACTGCTTATTCTGGTTGGCATAAGTCTAATTCTGTCTGTTATAATATTTTTTTGGAATTGCAGAATGCTGAAGCAAATAGCAGCTTTAAGTTCAATATCAAGAGCATATGGTACGGTTTTGAGAGATCCCTGCTGCGCAGCTTTGCTAGATGATAAAGAATCTCCATATTAGTAAAAGAATTTAATAACTTTGAAGAGGGAGTGGGGAATGAATCATGGTTTCAAAGAATTAAGATTTTTACTAAAGGTAGAAGTAGTTTCCATGACCAAGATGTAAGCTAGGTAGAAAAATGGTAGGTTAATAATTACTAGATGCTTAGGTAAGAGATGAATTGGTATAATTATCTGCTATTATGAACCTGCATGTAGAAAAACGTAAAATAAGTAAACCATTAATCATAAAGCACAGGGCCTTGGATCGTGCCAGAGGGTCACTGAGACCTGATGAAGATTCTCCTGACTTCATCCTTCCAGACCACTGACCCATTTCGAGACCACCGACCCAATTCAAGGGAAGAACTGCACACATGTCAAGAACTAATGGGCTCATTTTAATACGGGGTGGGGATGGGAGGTGCTGGGGTTATGCAGATGTATTGTATGTAAGATCTTGGGCAATAAATAGATGGCAAAGAACCTTGTTCGGGGCGGTCACGCCTTTCAGAGGTGACTCCTGTGCCACCCACCGGTGAATAAACACACCACTTTGTAACTTTAATTAGTTACAGGGTCTTTGTCCATGATTATACCGTTTTTTTAACGATTCAGCGAGTGGAGATTGATGCAGTAAAAGAGCAACACGTTGTGTTCTGAAAGAGGGATGCATGTGCACAGGAGATCGAAGCAGCTATGGCTGGCTTCACAATCAGGGCCAAGAAGGACTTGGTCTCTGCTCAAGAGTGTAGATGCAGCAGGACTTTGTTGGCCTGGAATTGCAGAGGAAAGCCTGCTGCAGTACCAGGACTCAGGCACTTCTCTTCAGCTCCTGAAAGCAGAGCACTTCCACGTGGGTTTGGAGTTGGTGCAGCAGATCAAGGAGCCTCTCTTGGCAATTCTCTGGCACTCCACACAGGTGAAGGCCACGTGGCTGCTCGTGGCTTGTCTTGCTCTGGTCTGATTTGATTGTGGGCAAACTAAAGGACTTGATCAGCTGGGGGGATAGAGTCAGGATAGTGCGTGTGCAGGGGAGGAGTTTGCACCCCAAATTACATCTTGTTTCTCTGTCTCTTTTGGCTGCTCTTTCCTGCTTACAGGATTTCCATGTTGGGCTCCAGACTTGAGGAGATGCTGTTCAGAGAAAGCTGAAACTCCCAAATGTGCCTGCTTCAGCCCTTGCATGTACAGGGTGAGTTTTCTTAGTGGGGTAACAGGGCAAGGTGAGTGAGTGCAGACAAAAAGCAGGTGAGCAGAGTTTTCTCCTGTGCTCACTGACACACAAAAGAGTGAATGACAGACACTGATTATTTGCATCCTCTTTTGTGGCTTGAGGTAGCAATTGAAGTGACATAGTGGTGTAGGGAAAGCAGCAAAACCTCTGCTTGTATGCAGCTCTGATCCAGAAAGCTCCAACACTGGCAGACTCAGTTATGGAAGTTGCTCTCCCTGGACTCTCTTGAGTTTCTTTGGATGGAGATGCTGAGACCATGACAGTGGGGTGTTGTGGGGCTGGGTGGTGGCTGGTGCTCACAGCAGAGGCTCTTCTCTTGTGCTCTCCTTCTCAACAGGCAAAACCTTAACATCCTGTGTGACTGCCCCAACACAGATGAAGGTGGCAGGGAGGCTGAAGATGAGGAGTGTGATCCACAGAGGCAGGAAGACTATGATGATGACCTTGATGAAGACAACTTTATGATTGATAATGATTCAGATTGCGATTCTTACTTTAATGATAATGACAGCTATCGTAGCTACCACTGGACGTGTTCTGTCACCCAGCCTGCCACCTTGGACCTCTGCCTCTACTTTGTCTCAACCAGTTTGTGTTCATGTTTTTCCTGGAAGGCAGGGAGGAGCTCTCAGATGGAACAAAACATTTCCTCTGAGAGGTTTCTTGCTCAGTGACTCTTGAATATGCAGGAACATGCTCTGGGCAGCTGGTCTGTGTTACTGTGGCCACCTCTCTCAGAAAGGCATCTCCTTGCCTTTTTCCCTTGTTCTCCAGTTCTGCCTGTAGGTATTTGAGTTAGAAAGTCACAGCCCACCTGCACAGTGAGGACCACTTGCCACCTGTTCAAGGGCTGCTCCTTGTGCTTGGAGTGCCCTCCCCAAGGGATGGGCACAGGGGAGGGTGGCATGTGTCCCAGCACAGCCCTGTCTAGCAATGGCCAGTGTCTAGAAATGCTCTAAGAAGATGCATTTACCCTCAAGTTCAAGCCTCCCAGCTGGAGCTGGTGGGATGCTCTCCAGCCACAGATGGATGTGGTTCAGTTCCTCTGGTTGAGAGGGGCTGCATTTTTACCCTTTGTTGGAGTTTTCTTCTCTGTTAGGAAGCAGGAAGGGATGCTGTGAATGACACAAGGTTGCAGAATTGGTCAAGTTTATAAATATATGCACACACAGATATTTTATATATATGCAGAGATTGTTCAGATAATACTGTATCTTTGCCAAAAAAGAATGAAGGCCCAGAGATTTGAAAAACAAGTTCTATTTAAAAAAATAAACAGTTGTCTTCCATCACAAGCCTTCTTCTTGTCTGTGGGGAACAGGGGAGTGAAGGGAGAGAAGGATATCCTCAAGTGAGGATGTGACCTGCATGTGCTAATCCCAGAAGTTATTTGTGAAATTCGTGTGGCTTTGGAATCCTCAGGCAGGCCACACAGTCTGCCATGCCAAGTGGCTTTTCCTTCCTGGGCAGTTCAGGGAACAGTGAGAGGGTGTGGGGAGGGCTGGCAAAGAGGGCAGGGCACCAGGCCATAGGGAGGGGTGGGGCTGCTGTTTCTGGGAGCAGGAGCAAGGCAGGATGCCTGCATGCTGATGGAGGGGTAACATCTGGTGCCCAGAAAAAGGCATATGACCAACATTGAACTCGTCAACTTCCATGTCAAAATGGGCTCTTGGAGGACATTGAGCTGTATTCCCTGGGTAGTTTGATCAATTGCATGGAAGGGGGAAGGATGAAGAATTTGGGCAGTGTTGGAGCCAAAATGGCATTTTGCCACTTCTGCTTTCCTCCCAGCTTTTGCAGAGGGGTGACAGCTCCAGCCCTGCAAACCACTCCCTTTTGCAAGGCACACTCAGACCTTGCTGGAAGCTCAGGGTTCTTGAAGGGGCTGCTGCAGTTGGCAACAGGAGCTGCTGTTGAATTTTTCACGTTGCTTAACCCCCTATCCCAAATGCCACCAAGAGGAAGGACTGAAAAAGATTTCCGTGGAAGAAGGGAGGCCAAAAGCTTAGAAAAGGATGAAAGAAATGCTCTGATTATGATGATGGAAACAACAAGATAAAGGTTTATTTTTGGCAGCAAATGAACACCTGCCGCCCTCCAGCCCTCCCAGATGGGCAGGCCCAGCGGTGCCGTTTCCATGGCATGAGGTGCTGGGAGCCTGGGGAGAGAAGCCAGAAAGCCACGGTCAGTCACAGAAGGCTCCTGTCCCCCCTGTCCCACCAGGGCCTGTGCGTGGGCCAGGCTGCTGGCTGTGCCCAGAGCCCAAACCTCCCAACGCATTCTCCCATTTTTAGAGGAGAGCAGCAGGGCAGGCCACGCTCCACCTCTTCTGCTTAAGCACGGCACAGCAACCTCCTCAGCAGCTGCAAGAGCGAGATTCTCGTGTGCCCACTCCCATCTGCCCCTGTGCCACCTGTGCTGTGGAGCTGGGTACCCACCTCTGCAGAGCTGCTGCCAGGAGAGGTGCTGATCCCACACAAGGTCCTCGTCCTTCTTGAAGGGGATGTCCCTGCACACCGTGGCTGCCCCGGGTAGCGCCGGCACCTCCGTGGAGTGCGTCCAGTGCCGGCGCTTCCCCAGCCGGTCTGGGCACAAGGTGCAATCTTCCTGGAAAAAACAAAGAACAATCGCATGAAAGTCAATTCAAAATGAGACCTAGAAAGAAGAAAAACCACCAAAGGTTATCAATGTTTCAAAGGGCCTGGGGAGGGTCTTTCCACTCCATGCAAGAATTAAACCTCTCCCCAGGTGGGGAAAAACCCCACCTTTCCTGCCTGTAAGTCCACCCCTTCCTCAAGGGCCTGAAAAGCAGATCAGCTGGGGCATGGCTTTGGAACCCACCCCCCTCTGCTGTCCCCCATCCTCATGGATGGATGCTTTTGTCAGGCAGGCTGCCCCCACCCCAGGCCGCACCAGGCTGGCTGGCAGAAGCTGTAGGCGAGGCCAGGAGCCGGCTCCCCTTCCACAACATCCGTCCCCTGTCCCGCCAAAAAGCAGCTGGGCGGGCGGCGCAAAGATGAATATTCCCCATTGCCGCCGAGCGGGGAACCTCCGGCGCATGGCCAGGCCGAGCCCTGGCATGCCTGGGAGCACGAGCATCCCCCCGCCCCTGCACCGGCTGGGGACTCATCTTGATTTCCTCGGGGCACAGAGCCTGTCCTGTCCTCCAGGAAGGGGCCACAACCAAAGCCCGTGGGCTTTGCCCTGCCAGCGGCCAGCTCGAGGATGGTGTTCTCCGGCTCCGCGTCGTGCTCCAGAAGAACACGCCAGCTGTGCCTCGGCTTGCAGGGACATCACGATGCCATTGAGCTGCAGGGGGATGTTTCCCCTTGTCCAGTCTGTGGCAACTTCACTGCACTGTGCCACCACTTCTCCAATAGGACGGGGAGCCCTGAGCTGCTCCCTCCACACCTCGCCGGGGACCCACGGAAGCGTCTCCTCGGCCGCGCTCTCTGCTCCGTGCCACGGCCACAGGGAAACGCTCTGGGGTTTGCTTTGAGCGCCATGAGACACGAGCAGCTGGAACTTGCTGGGCTCCTGGATCCTACTGTGCAGAGGGATGGATCTCTGCTGTCTCCTGGGCCACCTGGGGGTTCTGCAGCCAGGAATGCTCAAAAAGATCGTCTAGGCATGGCCTGTCTGCAGGGTCCATGGATAAACACCACCTGATCAGGTGCTGGCACTCTGCAGAGAGAAACCAAAAACCACTGGTCACCTCCTGTCCAGGCTCTCCCAGATTCCACAGTGCCCACCCCACACTAGGAGTGCTCGGAGCTGCACCCAAAGCTTCCTATCCATCCTCCTTTTTGGAGCAGAGCAGCACACATGCCACCTCCTCCAGCTAAGCCCAGGAGATCAACCTCCTCCCTAACTGCAAGAGCAGGACGCTTATGTGCCAGCTGCCATCTCTCAAGCCCCGTGCTGTGAATCACCTTGTGACACCCGGGGTGGCAAGAAGAACTGTCCCCGGATGATGTCCTCAGGGGTTTTGAAAGGAAGGTGCCCGCAGACCAGGTCATAGAGCAGGATGCCCAGGGACCAGATGGTGGCTGGCTGGCCATGGTAGCAGCCGAAGAGGATCCACTCTGGCAGGCTGTACTGCGGCGTTCCTATGGGACACGGGCACAGCTCATCAGGCTGATGCTGCTCCCTCCCTCCCAGCCACCTCAAACACAGCCAGCCCCTGCCCCCGCCAAAAAACAACTTGGCTGCAGCCGGCTGAAGAAGGATTCCCCCTCCCTCCCTCCGTCCCTCCCTCCGTCTTCCCCTGTGCCAGCAAAGGGGAGAACCTCCACTGCCCAGCTGGGCCCTGGCTTTGGGCTCACCTGCCATGTGGGTGTAGAACGTGTCCTGGAGGAAGGTTCCGCAGCCAAAGTCAATGAGCTTCACCTCGCCCGTGGCCAGGTCAACGAGGATGTTCTCGGCCTTGATGTCGCGGTGCAGGACGCCGCGGCTGGTGCAGTGCCGCACGGCCTGCAGCACCTGGCGGAACAGCCCCCGCGCCACGGGCTCTGGCAGGAACCCCCCCGCGTCCAGCAAGTGCCACAGGTCCCGACAGCGCTCCGGACGCTCCATGACCAGCGCGAAGCCGTCGGGCAGCTCAAACCAGTCCAGGAGCCGCACGACGCCGCGGAAGCCAGGGCACGACACCATCCACAGCAGCACCAGCTCCAGTGGCACCAGGGCGCCCTTGTGCTGCGGGGGGACCGCGATGCCGTCAGCGGGGCCGATGCTGCGCCGCGCCTTCGGCACCCCCTGCCCGGCGCCACCGCAGCTCACATTGCCCGGCCCGGGACGCTGCGCGGCCCCCGCTCACTCCACGCTCGCTCCCCTCGCAGCGTCCCGGCTCCCACCCTGCCGGGCCTGGCCTCAGCCCCGCCCGGCACGCCCCGCCGGCTGCTCCCGCTGGCCCCGCTCACTCACCAGCTCAGCCCACTCCCAGATGCGATCCCGGCCCACTCGCTTGATGGCCACCTGCAAGCCAAGACAAGCGGCGGGCTGAGCTCGCCGCCCGCCGATCCCCCCCTCCCCGCTCCGAGCCGGCCCCGTCTCTTACCGGAGCGCCGTCGGCGAGCCGGGTCCCGGCGTAAACGCTGCCGCAGCCGCCCCTCCCCAGCAGCGGGCCCTCCCGGTAGAGCTGCTCCAGGGGAGGCTTCTCCGCCCGTGCGGACGGCACCGCGCTCTCGGCATTCTGCCCGGGGCACCCACTCGCCCCAGGCGCTGCTGCTTGCCCAGCCGCCCCGGGCTCCGGCGCCTCGGGGCCGGCGGCCGAGCTGACGGGCGGCGGGGCTCGCACCGGGGAAGCTGCCGGCGACGGGGCGGGAGCCGGGCGGCTGCGGGGCGGCTCCGGGCGGAACCGCGGGAGGGGCCTCGTTCGGGGCCAGGGCCGGGCCAGGGCCCGCGGCAGGCGGAGCCAAAAGGCGATGATGCTCCAGAACCACCACCAGCAGAGTGAGGAGCTCCTGCAGAGGCTCTTCAAAAGGCGCCGCAGCCAGTGCGGACAGAGGCGGGCAGGGGCCCGGCTCGCCCTCGGGCGCCTTGCGCAGCGCGGCATGAGCCGGGCTGGGAGAGGCGGAACACTGACGGGACGGAACGGGAGTAGAGGGAGTGTGAAAGGGAGTATGGGACGGAGAGCGAGTCGGAATTCGAGCGGAAAACCGATCGAGAGAAGCGCTGCTGCTGCTGCTGCTGCCGCTGCTGCGGAGCCGCCGGAGCGCGCGGCCGTTCTTCCTCCGCGAGCCCAACGGAGGAGCGGCCGCGCGCCCCGCGGAACGAAAGAAACAAACAAAGAAATAAAAAACAAAGTTAATTCATATTAGCGTGAGAGGAATGTTGAATTTGTCTTTACAAATGAGCTGTGGATCTGCCTGTAGATAAGGCTAGCACTGAGAGATAAAAGAAACAATGGGATGGATTCTACTGATTGATGAATGCAAAAAGATATTTGCCTTTACAAACAAACTGTAGGGTTGCTGATAAATGAAATTGGATATCGAAAGATGAAAGAAGCAACAGGGGCAAAACCATTAATTCTGTAAGAATTAACATTAAAAGGGAGGGTTATACATTAGAGGGAAAATTCAGGTATCAGGCACTTCGGGAAGTCTGTGCCTCTCAAGTACCTCAGCCAATCGGGAAAGAGAGAAGGAAATCCGTCTGGGAAAATTGGATAAAAAGGAGGCTGCGTCCTCCAAAAATTTGAGAGATCCCAGGGGAAAGTCCCATGGCCTTTCCCTTTATTCGAATAAAGCAAAAAGAACTCCTCTGTCTCCTTTTTGGACATAAACCTCTGGTGTTTGTGGATTAATTTTCCTGACTATTTTGGGGGCTCATCCAGGATCTTTCCACCATCCGGGGCAGTGGGCAGTGAGTGGAGTTGAAGGCGCCTCACCCAGTTTGGGTGATCAGCTCCCCTTGGTGCCGGCCGGTACTGGGTGATCCATTGGGTTCCCGAGACTGTCCAGGAGACAGACGAGTGGCGGACCAGGGGGGTCCGTGAAGAGTCCGCAGGGAAGGATCACTGAAAATCTCACTGGTGAGTAAAATGGGATCTTCGGGGAGCAAACCTGGGAGGGCACCCATGGAGGGTAGCACAGGTAAAATGGGGCACCCAGAGAGGGTTGGAAAGGTGAAGCCGGGAAGGGGCCCCGGCAAAAGGGATGACGATCCCATAATACCCCCGGAGAGTCCCTTGGGGTGAATGCTGAGGTCTTGGGACAAATGATGTATTCACCCAGTAATAAGTATGGAAATGATGGTAAAATATTGTTATTTTGTGTGGCCAGAGTATAGGTTGGCAAGGGGACTTATATGGCCACCTTATGGAACAGATAAAAGTCATTTGTGTCGAATTTTGTGGAGGTATTTAGAGACATTTATATGTTAAGAAAAAAAAAAAAAAAAAGAGGGCAGTGTTGAAGACTGGGATGTTTTTCAGCACCTTCCCCTGTCTTGTCCTCCAGTGTTGCCAGCTGACCCAGGGCCAGCTGCAGGTCGTCTGTATCCTCAACTTCAAGAGTAAAGGGATCAGGAAAATGTTATTCCTACAGCCCCACCTGAGAAGGATAATGGTGTAGGGGGATGGGAGCAGCATGTTGTATCACCCCCCAGAACTAGAAGTGGAACTCAATTTAGGGCATCAGAAGCCCCCCAAGAGACAGGGGTACACCAGATGCCACTCCGCCAAGTTCCTTTGGGGGGTCAAGGGGGAGGATTTGGGTTTGTAATTGTACCACTCACTACCCAGGATATAAGAGGGTTGAAAAAAAGATTTGGATGATCCCATAGGGGTGGGGGAAAAGATAGAGAAATATTTGGGAAATGCGGATTATACGTGAAAGGATTGGGATTTTCTTTTGGGAATTTTGTTTGGGTCATCAGAGAAATGAATGATTTTGTAGAAAGCTCGGCAGCTGTGGGAGGATGAACATCCACAAGCAGCAGGGGGGGCTGGACCCAATGCACCTACAGTGGGTGATGCCATCCCCCAGGCAGACCCCCAGTGGGACCCAAATAACCAGGCCAGTCTGGCTCACCGTGATTACCGTGATTATTTGATCAGGGAGATCAAGTCAGCGGCTCCCAGAACTAACAACATAGCTAAGGCTCTGTCGTTAGAACAGGAGAAACAGGAAAGCCCTCATTGGTTGGAGAGGATTAGGGATGCCTTGAGGTATCACGGGGGGGATGGATCCTGAAGGGCCAGCCTTCAACACATCGCTTAAGGTACAATTTGTTACTAAGGCCTGGCCTGATATAAGGAAAGGAGTACAGAAAGATGAAAAGTGGCAGAATAAGCCTCTAGAGGAATTGGTTAGAAAAACACAGCAGATATATGTAAGAAGGGATGAGGAAAAGGCAAAAGCTAAAGCAAGGATGATGGCAGAGTTTTTGCAGCCCCGGAGGAATAAACCACAGGGTCCAAGGGGTCCCCAGGGACAGAGGGGACGGGGTCGGCCACAAGGAAGTGGCAGAGGGATTCCCTCCTCGGCAGGGGACAGCCGACCCAAACAGCGGCTGGGGAAGAACCAGTGTGCTGTCTGCAGGGCAGAAGGGCATTGGAAAAACGAGTGTCCGCAGAAACAACTGGACCCTCAGGAGGAGGAAGTCCAGAGGATGATGGAAATGGATTGTTAGGGGTGTCAGGGGCTCCTATTATAGCAAGGACCCACCACTCAGGAGCCCTTGATAACTTTTAAGGTGGGTCCGGATCGAGAGGAGGTGTGTTTTCTGGTAGACACAGGGGCCTCTCCATCCATCTTAAATTTTATACCTAAGGGGGGGAAATTGTCAAAAGATCCTTGGTTATTCAAGGAGTAAGCAGGAAGGATGAGCGAGTGCATTTTATTCAACAGCTGCTAATAGATATGGGGGACAGATTTGAACTGCATGAATTCTTGTTTGTTCCTAATTGTGATTGTAATTCACTGGGAAGAGATTTGATGGCTAGAATGGGAATGCAAATTAGCATTGTAAAAAAGAGACACAGAGTCCGAAACTGTGATATCTTTGTGTAAAATGTCTGAGAAGGCTTATGCTGAAATAAATCAGGAAGTATGGGCAGCCTCAGGGACAAATTGGTTAATGCCCCAGTCTTAGTTCTTCCAGATGCAGAAAAAGAATTTCAGCTATATATGGATGTCAAACAGGGTCATGCTAAAGGAATTTTGGTGCAAGAGCATGGGGGAACACGGAGGCCTGTTGCCTGTTTTTCTAAGTTGTTAGACCCGGTGCCAGAGGCGGCCCCATTGTCTGCAGAACTGTGCAGCCACAGCTCTGATGGTGGCTGAGGCCTGAAAGCTGACAAGGGGAGGGTATCTCATTGTTAAAGTCCCACATCAGATTAAAGCTTTGTTAACTGAGAGAGCCTCTAAGTGGATGACGAGTGCTCGATTATTACAGTATGAATCTTGTTTAATGGAACAGGAGGATTTAGAATTTAAAAGTGGAGAAGATTTTAGATTTTAATCCAGCCTCTTATTTAAATGGCTCTAGAGAAAAGGGGGCCCAGGAAGAAATCCATGATTGTATCCAGGTTATAGACCTCCAGACAAGGGCTAGGGAAGATTTACGGGATATTCCCTGGCCTGAGGGAGAGAATGTGTTCATTGATGGGTCCTCAAAGGTGGTAGAAGGGAAATGATTTACAGGATACTCTATCGTGAATGGGAAGCAATTAAAGGAAGGGGGGAGGTTACCACACACCTGGTCAGCTCGAGAGCAGAGCTGTACGTGCTTGTGAAAGCCTGTGAATTATACCAGGACAAGACAGTAAATATATTTACTGATTCTGAATATGCATATGGGGTAATACATGCATTTGGAAAACTATGGGAAAAAAGAAGTTTATTAAGCTGCAGAGGAAAGACATTAGCTCACGAGAACTTAATCTCTCGCCTATTGGAGGCAGTGAATTTACCAAAAAGGGTGGCAATAATCCACATTAAGGGGCATCAGGCAGGATGGTCGGAAGAGGCAATAGGAAACCGACTGGCTGATGAAGAAGCTCGAAAAGCTGCATTGTTGCCAGAAGTCTCTAAGATCCTGCCTATGCTCCCAGTAACTGCACCGCTGCCAGAGAAACTCTCTTTTCCACCAGAGAAATTTGAGATAATTAAAAAGAGTGAAGCAGAGGAAAGAAGAAAATAATTGGTTTACAAGGGATGGTAAGCAGTGGATACCAAAAGCTCTAGCCTTACAATTGTTAAAACAACTTCATGAAGGGAGTCACTGGGGCTCCCGAGGACTGGCAGAAGCCTTCCTCAAAATGAACACTGCTGTTGGTCTCTTTAGCCTGGCAAAGCGAGCCACTGAAGGCTGTTTGACTTGTGCTAAAACCAACAACAAAGTTACAAAGAAACTGGCCAGGGGAGGGAGGCGTTGGGCAGTACGTCCCTTCCAGAGATGCCAGGTGGATTTTACTGAAATGCCTCGAGTGGCAAGATTTAAATATCTTCTGGTAATAGTATGTCAATTAACCGGGTGGCCAGAATCATTTCCAACTGTGTCAGCAACTACAGGATCAGTTGTTAAAATATTTTTGGAACAAATAGTTCCAAGATATGGGATGGTGGAAGCAATAGATTCAGATAGGGGAACTCATTTTACAGGAAAAATTCTTCAAGGAGTTATGACTGCTTTAGGGATACAGTGGAACCTCCATACCCCCTGGCACCCACAGAGTTCGGGCCAGGTTGAGAGGATGAATGAAGAAATAAAGAAACACCTCCTGAAGCTGGTGATAGAAACTAAAATGCCGTGGGTATGGCTCCTGCCCCTGGCTTTAGCAAGGATAAGAGCCAGACCCAGGGGAGATATTCAATTATCTCCCTTTGAATTGATGTTTGGAATTCCTTACTCTTGTAATTCTCAGCCTAGTGGGGGGATAGAGATAAGTGATGTGTATTTGAAACAATATATGGCTCGAATACTGTCTCTTGTGAAATCTCTTCGACAGGAAGCTCAGCTGGCACAGACCCTGCCTTTGGACTTTGCTGTTCACAACATCCAACCGGGAGACTGGGTCCTGGTTAAGGAGTGGGAAGAAGCACCACTGGTGGCCAAGTGGCGTGGACCTTTCCAGGTGTTGCTGAGCACAGACACAGCCGTGAAGACAGCTGAACACGGCTGGACCCATCACACTCGAGTCAAGGTCTCTGCAGCCCCAGAGGTTTGGACATCTCAGCTGGAGGAGAAGGACGGGAAGCTGCGACTGACACTCCGCAGGAGGGGACTGGAGCAGCAGCCAGGGCGTCGACATCGGGGGAAGCCTCGTGTGCCCACCCACAGAGTGCCTGCTGAAATAGTCTGTGTGGGCATCCCTCCTCTCAGATCTCCAGTCACTGGGGGCCAACCCTTGCTGTCATTGTTTTCTTTATGTTGAGCTGTTTCTGTGCCTTCACTCGCCACAGGTGGTGTGGAAGAAAACGTGAAAGTAAAAATTAAGTTAGGAAATTAGATTACACAATCAGAATGTTTCTCTTAATAATGTTACCTTTATATTATCAGTTAGGTTGGGGCCAAGAATGGGAAAATAATTTTTTGACCTTAGGAGAAGAAGTAGCAAAAACCTTTAACCTTAGCAATTGTTGGGTCTGTGGAGGGCCAGGGGGATCTGAAAACTAGCCATGGGTGGCCAGCCCAGTAGAACCTAAATGGTGGATTAGCACCCTGAGTGAGGTCCGTAATGGAACAGGATTTTGGGATGAAGAAGGAAGTCCATGGCGGCTTCATTCTTCTGAAAGAGGCACTTACTGTCTAAATAGGACAGGAAGCATATATATGGGAAAAAGCGTTTGTGACTGGACTTTATCTTTGGGTTTAGATTGTTGGACCCCCAACTGCCTTCCTTATGATTGTTCCAGATATCAAGGCAGATGGAATCAAACGCATGTTAAGCTCACAAATGGTAGCTGGGTAAAGTGCTCCTATCATAATTACCAGAAAGATTTAAAAGGCTGTAAAGCAGTGGGGAAGGATAAGTTTTTTGACCCCTTATTTTTAAGCTGTCCCCGAGATAATTCCACAAGTAGCACACATGTTATCCGTGACTACCAGTGGAAATGGCAACATCGAAATGGAACTCGAACCCTTTTTAATAGGTTCTGGTCCAAATCTAACAAAACAGATCTGGGATGTAACTGCAGGTGGAAACCTCATGTGGGAGCTTGGAAATGCAACTACTGTGATTCTTATGGTGGGGCGACCATTGTTGGGGGACCACTGGGCCCAGGGAGTAAGCTGTATTTTGACTCTCCAATTGACCATGAAAATTGGGAAGGTCCCTTTGCCAATGGGACCTGGGCTTTAAAGGGGCATTACTGGATTTGTGGCCAACATGCACATCACAGGTTACCCCCAAACTGGTCAGGAATATGTTATGTGGGGTATATCAGACCACTGTTCTTTCTGCTACCACAGGTTCAGGGAAATCACTTAGGAATCAAGGTATATGATGATCTAATTAGAGAAAAGCGGTCAATTGATGTATCCCTGGCTGGAGGGAGCACCCAAAGATGGGGTGATGATGAATGGCCACCTGAACGAATCATACAACACTACGGACCAGCCACTTGGAATCCTAATGAATTCATATCAGGTGCCAGAGAACCCATTTATAATCTAAACCGGATAATTAGGTTACAAGCTGTCTTTGAAATAGTAAGTAACCAGACAGCTACAGCTCTTGGCCTTCTTGCTGACCAGTCTACTCAGATGAGAACTGCAATATTTCAACACCAGATGGTATTAGACTATTTATTAGCAGAAGAAGGGGGAGTGTGTGGCAAATTTAACGACTCAAACTGCTGTTTGCAAATAGATGACAATGGAAAGGTGGTGAAGCAAATAGCAAAAGAAATAAGAAAATTAGCTCATGTGCCAGTCCAAACATGGAAAGGATGGGAATGGGACATGTTTTCTTGGCTACCTGGTGGACTATGGGTTAAACAACTACTTTTTTTCCTCTTATGTGCTGTAGCAACTCTAATATTTTTACCATGCATGATCCCTTGCTTAGTACAACTTATTCAACATGTGATCAAAGGGATGCAGGTAATAGCCACGCCTACTGATCCAGAGATGGTTACAAAAGGACAGAAATTGATGTCACTCCAAATAATTACAAAACCAAAAAGAACTCAGGAACAAGAAATTAAGTCAATGACAGCTAAAGTTTGTAAAGACAATTATTAACCAAATAAAAGAGGAGGGATTGAGAGGAATGTTAAATTTGTCTTTACAAATGAGTTGTGGATCAGCCTATAGATAAGGCTAGCACTGAGAGATAAAAGAAACAATGGGATGGATTCCACTGACTGATGAATGGGAAGAGATATTTGCCTTTACAAACAAACTGTAGGGCTGCTGATAAATGAAATTGGATACTGAAAGATGAAAGAAGCAACGGGGGGAAAACTATGAATTCTATAAGAATTAAAAATTAAAAGGGAGGGTTATACATTAGAGGGGAATTTCAGGTATCAGGCGTTCCGGGAAGTCTGTGCCTCTCAAGTACCTCAGCCAATGGGGAAAGAGAGAGGGAAATGCGGCCGGGAAAATAGGATAAAAAGGAGGCTGCGTCCTCCGAAAATTTGAGAGATCCCAGGGAAATGTCCCATGGCCTCTCCCTTTATTCGAATAAAGCAAAAAGGACTCCTCTGTCTCCTTTTTGGACATAAACCTCTGGTGTTTGTGGATTAATTTTCCTGACAACAATTAGGAACACATAGGAATTCCTGCATTTCAAACCCAGTCCCCTGGGTGCTGGGGCCCCCTTGGGCCCAGGGGGTTCATCCCTCAGGGGCTGTAGAAACTCTGCTATGGCCTTTGCCTTCCCCTTGGCCTTTTCCTCATCCCTTCTTGCATTCCCCTGCTGTGCCTTTGTGACCAACTGCTCCAGGGGCTTCTTCTGCCCCTCCTGCAGCCCCCTCAGTGCCTGGGGGTGCTCATCCTCTGACAGCTGCTGAGCTTTCTGCAAAATCATTCCTTTCTGCAGTGACCCAAACAAAATGCTTAAAAGCGAATCTCGATCCTTGCACGTCCAATCCCCATTTCCAGGCTGTTCCTTCCTGCTGCTCCTTGTGCTGTCGCTGCCGTGGCCAGCCCGTATCCCAGAGCCGGTGCCTGTCCTGCCGCAGTGTCCAAACGCGGCCCCCCCGGCGGGCAGGGCCGGCAGCTCCACGGGGCCGGGCAGCGGCCGGGGCGTCCCGCAGCCTCCGGGGGGCCGGGGGCCACTGCCGGGCCTGCAATTGCCGGGGGGTGCTGGGCTCAGGCAGCGCCCGGCGCTGAGCCCCGGCTGCCCCACAGCCCCGGCCCGGCCCCGCAGCTCCCCACAGGCCCCCAGCCCGTGCTCCCGGTGCCGCCCCTCTGCGCCCGCTCCTGCCGCTGTCCAGCACAGAGAAACCCCCTGGAATCCTGACCTCCTTGTGTGCCTGTCCTGGGAACCGGGGATACAAAGGATCTGCATCAGCTGGCAACTTCTGAGGATAAGAGGCTGCTGAAAAACATCCCCATCCTCAGTATTTTTCTCTTCCTCCTCTTCACCATCGTTCATTATTTGTTCCCACATACCTTGCTCCTGTTTCTTCTCTCCTGAACCATATTCCTGCACACTCCCCTTCTTCATCCAATCCCTTCCCAGCACACCAACACCATCCATCCACAGTTGTCTAAATCCCTTCTGGACTTCCCTTATTGCCTCCCTAGGTTTCCATGTCCTCGATTACCTCTGTGAGAATGTCCAAACTCTCTCAACATGCTCCCAAGGGACCCTTCAGAGATATTTTGGGATCATCATCCCTTTTGCTGGGATCCCTTCCCGGCTTTCCCTTTCTACCCTCCATGGGTGCCCTGCCATGTTTAGTCCCCGAAGATCCCACTGGAGTCACTGCTGAGATTTTCAGTGCTCTCTGGCTGCCGACTCTTCCCAGCCCCCCTGATCTGTCACTCGTCTGTCTCCTGGCCCCAGCGCCCCCCGGCAGGGGAATTTGGGGAGGTGGGAGCGGGGAGCGCCAAGGCCGGGCCCCCCCGCGCTGTGGTGGCGGCAGCGGCTGCAGTGGGGAGCGAGTGCGGGCGGGAGCGGCCGAGAGCCCAGCGCTGCCCCAGCCCGAGCTGCCCCAGCTCCATCGCTGCCCCTGCGCTGGGATGCTGTGGGTTTGGGGGGAAGAGGGAGCCGGCAGTGGGTGCTGGGCCTGGGGGCAGCAGGAGAAGGGAAGGAGAAGCAGGGTTGAAGAACCAAGTGGTCAAATACTGTACGTGGAAGGAGAAGGTGGCATTGTGCGGGAGGAGGACGAATAGTAGGAGGAAGAGGAGTGTGAGAAGGAGTAGGGACACAGGAGGAGGAGAAGCAGAATCAGTAAACACCACAAGGTTCCACCTCTTCCTTTATCTGCAGCCTCCCCCAGTCCCAGGAGCGTTGTCTCCCCACATGCAGCAGGTGACTGAAGAGGACCATGCATGATTTTCACAGGGGTGAATCTTGGTGTTTGTGAGCTTTATTGGATTAAATGTTGGTGCTTTGATTTTTTGCAGGGGCTGAATCTTTATATTTTGGAAGGGATTTGGGCTGAAACTTGCTTTTTGGGGAGTTTTTGATCTGTCTTGATGTTTCAATAATTTTTGTGCTGAATCATTGTGTTTTGGGGGTTCTTATAGACACAAGATGCCCAATGACTTCCTGAGTTGCACTTTGGAAGGAGGAACCCTCAGCCCAAGGTGCTCTCTTGTGTTTCCCTCCAAACCAGGATTTGTCATTCCCAAGGAGTGGATGGATGGAGGAGGAGGAAAAGTCCCAGGGATCCCACAGGAAGCGGGGCTGCAAACCCAGCCCAGGGAGCTGCGAGGAAAAGAGACCCTCCCTGAGCCGGGAAGGCTGCTGGAGATCCAGATGGAGCTCAGAGCTGGTGGAGAAGCCTCCTGGAGGGGAGAAGCCCCACAAATGCTCACAATGTGGGAAGGGTTTCAGCTACAGGTCCCAGCTGATCCTACACCAGAGGATCCACACTGGGGAAAAGCCCTATGAGTGTGGGGAATGCAGGAAGAGCTTCAGCACTATTTCTTATCTGATGCAGCACCAGGTGATCCACACAGGAGAACGGCCCTACACCTGCTTGGAATGTCAGGAGAGCTTTGGGTGGAGCTCTGGCCTGAGAAGACACCAGCGCATCCACACTGGGGAGAGGCCCTACGAGTGTCCCAAGTGCGGGAAGAAGTTTCAGACCAGCTCCCATCTCCTCAGACATGAGCGGATTCACACAGAGGAGAGGCCCTTCCGCTGCCCCGACTGCGAGAAGGGATTCAAGCACAACTCCCATCTCGCTGCCCACCGGCGCATCCACACTGGGGAGAGGCCCTACGAGTGTCCTGAGTGTGGGAAGAGCTTCTCACGGAGCTCTCACCTGACCCAACACCAACGGAGTCATCACTAAGGGAAGCCCTGTGAGTGCCCCGAGTGTGGGTCTGGGCTCTGCTCCAGCTCCATCTCCCATGGGAGGATCGGTGTTGGATGATCCCCAGTGACTCCCATTGGGCAGAGCCCTGGTGATCCGTGGTCCCGGTGATCCCTGTTGCGTGGAGGGAAGGAGTTGAAGAGATTTCTCTCTCTTTTCCTTGTGCTGCTGTGATGTGGTTGGTAATAAATTCCCTCGCTGTGCCCAGGCTGGGTCTGTTGTTCCCGTGCCGGTGCTCGGGGCGGGATCTCTCCTGTTCCTTCTCTCAACTCCCGGGCCTGTCCTCAGCCAATCAGAGAATGCGATGAAGAAGATTCAGCCAATCAGCGAGAGCAGCTGTGATGACTCACCGGTTGCCGGGCAGACCCGCAGCACCCAGTGTTCCCCACCTGGGCAGGGTCTGCAGCGGCTGCTGGGACAGGAGCTTTGTGGGCAGAGAAGAGGGGGTAACACTGAGCCAGGGGTCCCCAGGGGGAGCACACAGGCTCTGGAGGAGGGGGCACACGACTCGTTAGGACCCGTTCTCACGTTCTTGCCCAGGTAAAAGCCGAACTCCAGTGCCAGGAAGATGAAGCCCAGCACGGAGCCCCCAATCCCCATCAGCACCTTGGTGTCGATGGTGTCTGGCAACATCTCTGGGGGTTCACAAGGGTCAGAACCCCCCAAAACCTGTCACAGATACCCGAAACCCCTCTAAGCACCCTCCCAATTGCCTCAGCCCATGCAGGACCCCTTAGAATCTCCTCCCAGTCACTTTCCAGCACGACCAACCTCATTCCAACCCCTGCTTTTCCATCCCTGATCTTCTTCCATCCCCTTCAGGCTCACTCAAATCCCTCCTAGTTACACCCAGCATCCCCAGACTCCCTCCCAGTGCCCACCAGGACCCCCGGAACCCCATCCCACCCTCCCCAACATCCTTCAGACTCCTTCTCAGCCATTCTAAAACCCCCAGCCTTGCTCCCGGGTTAAACCAGGCTATCTCAAACTCTCTCCCAGTTACTCCCAGCACACCTCAATTCCCCTACCAGCCCCCCCAATACCTTTCTCACTCCCCCTACACTGTGGGGTCCGGGCCGTGCCCCAGTGCCGGTTCAGGGGGTGCTCCAGGCTGACGTGCTCCACCTGGAGCTGGAGCTGACCCCGTGCCGGGGGGTGTTTCCAGCAGCACCAGGAGCTGTTAGAAATCCAGTCCCCGTTGGGGACCAGGTCGGTGGCCACCATGTGCCCCAAGAGCTCCTGCTGGCCCTGGACCAGCTCAGCTGGATGTCGGCAGAGTAGAAATCCATCACGGAGCAGAGCAGGCAGCCGTGGCTGTGCTGGGAGCTCGAGGGCCATGGTGATATGGATACACGGGGGGACACTGGGAGAGAGTGAGGACACACTGGGATCAGCTGGGGGAACTGGGAGAGATGGGGGAGGGCTGGTGTGGCACTGAGAGGGACTGGGATTGAAACTGGAGAGAATGGGGAAACATGGAGAGACAGTGGAGCGGATTGGGGCAATGGGTGATAGGGTGGTGCTCTGGAATTGGACTGAAAAAGGATTTGGAAAGGACAGGGAATGGACTTGGAATGGAATGACTGTGGACTGAGAGGAATTTGGAGGGACTCTGGTGACACTGGGAGGGACTATGAGGATACTGGCAGGGCCTGGGGAGGCACTAGGAGAGACTGGGATGGACTGGGAGAGACTGGGACGGACTGGAAGAGCCACCATCCCACCACTTCCCGTCCCTCCCGCTCACCCGAGAGCTCCGCGCCCCCAGCCCGGGGGGCTCCCAGTGGCACCAGTAGGGCCCCAGCTGCCCCACACGCCCCATGGCCAGCGCTGGGCAGGGTCTGACACCTCCCCCCCGTTGGAAACCTGGAAACTGAGGGGTTTGGGCTTTCTGTGCTGACAGGCACTGACCTCCAGGAAAACACTGCTTTTGACCTGAGGTCGTGAAGAAGCTTTCCAGAATTGAGTGATAGAACGGGGATCACTGGTGTGTAGTTTGAATAGAAGTGTGTAATGTCCCATGGTGGACAATTTAGAGCTTGGGGTTTTAGAATATAGTAATGTATATAAAACAAGATGGATGTTTTAGGGTGGAGTTTTCTTTCTTTTTCACCTTCTTCACGGGTCTAGGTGGTACTTTTGTAATTGGATAGAATATTCCACATTACAGGTCATGGGTGATTGGTTGTTGGGTTAATAGTAAAAAGAACTTATCTGTCTGTTCTTAATTGGACAGATTGGCCCTTAAAAGGCCTTGTAGAGAGAGAGCGAGATACGTCTCCATTTTTAGCCTGTTAGCTAGAAGTGCTGTAGAACTCACTGTAATATAGATTAGAATTAATAAATATCTGAGTCCAAACATGAAATTCCGTCTCTCGAGCATTTAATCCTGACTCTGGAAGAATAAAAGATAAAACGTGATACTCCCCACCCCAAATTCTCCTGGCGGGGGGCGCTGGGGGCGGGGCGCGGGTGGAGTCCAGGTGAGGAGCTCTGGGCGCTCTGGGACTGCCTGAGGAGTCATCAGCGCCGCGCACTCTGATTGGCTCAATTATTTTGGTGCCTTCTCTGATTGGCTGAGGAGAGGCCCGGGAGTTGACAGGAGGACCAGGAGAGATCCTGCCCCAACTTAGCAGTGGAAGAACATCCAATTAACAAGGCATGCAGATCATTTCCCAGTGGTGCCCACTCTCCTGTAGGAACTAAATGCACCGAGGATCTCACGAGGGTCACCAACTCTCTGGCGGCCAAATCCAGCCCTGCGCTCCCTGCGGGTGCGGGCACTCTGGGAAGGGCTCAGCTGCGGGTCAGATGGCCGGAGAGTGGCTTGGTGGTCACCTCGTGTGTGAGGCAGTGATGGGCTGGGGAGATGCGTGGACACTGCACGTAATCCCTTCCAAGCTAAAATCATTCCAGGAAGGAGTAACAGCTTCTGACAGAGACCAAGTGTTGCCACCAGGTGCTCCTGCCAACAGCCGCCTGCAGAAAGGAGCACACACACCAACGCACGTGGGCTTTGGCTGTCCTCTGGCAGAGAAGTCCCCAGGGGACACAGGTCTCTGTGGCAGGAGCAGGCACCAGCATTGGCAGGCCTTGGGGGCAGCAGGTCTCCTTTGGCAGGGACTCTGCCACACCTGCTGATTTCACTGTTCCCAGGACTCAGAGCAGCATTCGTGCCCTGGGCCATACGTCCCGTGTCTGTGTCACACTCCCGTGTGTGTGACAGCCACCCAGCACCGGGTCTTGTCCCAAAGAGGCCCTGGCAGCTGCTGTGGAAGGCCCCGGTGCCCTTCCTGCTGCAGCTGCATCGGCAACCGTGGGGGCTCCTTCTGCTGCCCTGAGCAGGCAGAGCAGAGGAGCATCTGCTTGTTGTTTGAGCCATTCCTAAAATTCCTGTTGGGCTGTCCTCGAACCTTGAGGGAACGTCTTCCTTGCAAGCTGGGCCACTTTGGGGGGGGTGTGGGTGCCCCCAGGGCACGTGGAGGTGTGTCCTAGGGCTCTTTGTGACACAGTGCACCGTGGTCACCGTGCAATAGGAAAGGGACAGAGCGTACAAGGGTGACCCTTTGTGACACGTCGTGACATAGGTGCTGGCAGTGACACGGCCACACCACAGTGCTCGGTGCACTCGTCGGGACAGGACGGAGAGAGCGGTGCTGTGAGGAGCCCCCACACAGCCAGCTTGTTCCCTACTGACCCGGAGCTTTTCCAAAGCGTTTCCTCTGCAGGTGGCCTCGAGGACAGACTGCAGGACACCGTGTCCTGTAGCCTTCCCAAGGCTTCTCTGTTGCAGGTGCCTACAAGGCACAACTGCAGCACTTGCTCATCTGGAGCTTTTCCGAGACATCTCTCCTGCAAGCAGTCCCAACTCCAAACAGTGACATGGAGCAGACACCACCCAGAGTGCCCAAGCTGGCCTGGGTGAAGGAGGAGGAGGAGGCTGCAGCTCCCTCAGCACAGCAGCCTGAAGAGCTGGAGCAGATCCAGCTGCTGCAGGAGGGTGAGTAGCAGAGCTGGGTCACAGGGCTGGTGCCTGCAGCCAGCTTAGCCCCATCCCATCCCATCCCATCCCATCCCATCCCATCCCATCCCATCCCATCCCATCCCATCCCATCCCATCCCATCCCATCCCATCCCATTCCATCCCATCCAACATGCCCATGGATAGGACAGAAGAGGAGCTGGGGCTGAACCCCCAGGCAGCCACACCCCATCCCTGGAGCATCCCAGGGCTGTCCCTGCCTGGGAATGCAGGGCTGGCCTGTGTTCTCCGGCCTCTCCCACAGCCCCTCAGCCCTGGCTGCGCTCGCTTTTTGCCAGGTGCTGCCATGGACCCGACACAAGAGCAGGACCCTGCCCGTGGCCGCTTCCGCAGAACAGCGCAGGTACTGCAGCCATCCCCACCTGGGCTGGGCCTGCTGTCACTGCTCAGCCCAGCACCGTGCTTGGAGCACTCCATGGATTCTCCCTCTCTTCCTGCCCTTCTCCTGCAGATGATCTATGAATTCATCATGTGCATTTGGCGGGAAGAGACCACCGGTGTGTGCACTGGGCTCTTGGCAAACTTTCACCTCTTCACTGCTGAGACCGGGGCAGCCATGCTGGATTTGCTTGTGGAGAAGGGTGTCTCCAATCCAAAGCAAGTAAGCAGCCTGTGGCCAGGGCTTGATCACCCCAGGAACTGTGTGGCACCTCAAGCCAGCTCTGCTGGGTTCCTTCAGTCTTTGAGGCCCAGACCAATAGGGTAGGAAGGGCAGCACTTCTCAAGGGAAGCTGGGGAACCTGCTGCTCGGGCAGGTATCCAAGTCTCCCCGGGCCTTCTGCAGGTGCCAGCCATGGTGAGGTACATCCACAAGTGGCTCACGGCCAATGAGTCTGCTGGGCACAGGCTGGACAAGGCCCTTCTGGAGCTGACCAGGGAATACCCCTGCGATGTGCTGATGACTCTCTTGCGCTGGGCCCCATGGGGTGACAGGTACGGCAGCCCCACCTGCCTTGAGGGTTTAGGGTTCCCCGGCCCATTACCCTGTAGAGCCTGTCCCTGGTGACTGCCAGACAGGGGGACAGTTCCAGGAGCCTCTGGCTCCTCCGTTTGCCAGTGCTGCCATGTCAGCCCCTGAGCGTGCTGCCACGCTCCCTCCCTGCCCCTCAAGATGCCTGCACCCCCGTGGGCTGGCTGGGTGCTGCCAGCGAGGGCCGGTGGGCAGAGGCAGGGCTGACGGCCAGCGCGGGCCCCTGCAGCAGCCCAGGCCACAGTGCTGTGGCCCAGACCCCCCTGACACAGAGCTCTGACCCCACAGAGCTGCTACGGCCATGTGGGGAGTGATCATGTCCTCCACTGGGACTGCGGAGCCGGCGCTGCAGATACTCCTCAATGTGCTGAACGCCTGGCCAGTGGACAGTGTGTACACCTCTGATGGGGACAGCACAGGAGTCTTTGCCCTGGCTGTGAGTTCCTGCAACTGACCTTGGCTTGCCCCTAGGCCACCTCTCCAGCAGCTCGATCTCTGTCCTCCCCCCAGCTGCATCTCTCTGCCTCAGGCACTGCGCTGAAACCTGCCTTAGGGGCAAAGTTCAGGGGCACCAGGCTGGGTGCCCCCGAGGTGTCTCCCCCGGCCTCTCCCTGGCATGCTCGTGCCCTGCCACACGGATGTCTTGGCACTGAGTGTTGTCTCTGGGTGGTTCATTTTTTGCAGGCAACCGTGACACTGTGGAGGGTCTTCAACCTGACCTGGTGCCCACCTATAGTGTTGGAGTATTTTCCCCGTCTCTTTCTGTGTCTGCTCTTCCAAGTTTACATCAGCGCACTGGATACGCCAGAGGAGGTTGATACCTTCTGGAAGGGGTGCCAGGAGCAACTGGGCCTTGCCACCAACCCCCAAAGGTGCTCCATCCCAGTCCTCCCAGTCTCCCTATCCCTTCCAAGGCAGGAGCCAGGGCTGCCAGCATGACCTGGGCTTTGCTCTGCACACAGGTTTGCAGTGCAGACCCTGAAGGTCCTGCTCTGCCGAGTGCAGTGTGAGCGTGTTGTGGTAGCCATGGAAGGCAAGGCTGGCTGGGACACGCTGCTCTGTACTGACACCCACCACTATGCAGTGGGACTCCTGGCCAGGTGAGACCCCCTTCTCCCTGCTGCCCCCAGCACTTGTGCCCAGGGTGCCCCCCACAGTTCCCATGGGCAGGGGTGAGAGGGCTTTGTCACAAAGAGACGGACGAGCAGACTGGAAAAGGCTGGCAGAGGAGGGTGCCTGGGAACAGCTGCCTCCCAAAGCGCCCACGGGGGGCTTGGGAAAAGACCAGAGCTCCGTGGGTCACTCCTGGGAGAGCTTTGCCCACCCGGCTCAGGGGCAATGATGCCTTTCCCCCCCCACCAGGGAGATGCGCTGTGTCTCCATGATCTGGTGTTGCAGCTTCATCTCCTGCCTCTTGGAGCTCCTCAGCCAAGACATTTCAGACTGGCAGCTGCCCGCCATGGCATTCCTTGTGGAGGTGAGCCCCATGGGCAGCACAGCTGAGCTGCCTCCCACCTCTCTGCCCTCTCACAGCCACAGCTGCCTGGGACGGTGCCCGTGCCCTGTGCTGCTGCCTTGGCTCAGGCCTGTGCAGTTCTGAGCTCCTGCCAGCTGGGCACCCCGGTCACTGCTTTGTGCCTTTCAGGTCCTGGACCTCCTGGACATCAAAGAATGGGGTGACAGCCTCCTGGAGATCATGGCAAGGCGCCTGCAGAGCACGTCCAGGGAGATGCGTCGCTTGGTGCTCAGAGGCCTCGTGCAGCTCAGCAAGGACCCCTCGATGGTGAGAAGACAGCAGCGGCTGAAGCTGTGCTGGCAGCGTGGGGCTGGGGAAAGCAGCCGCTTGGGCTGGGCTGGGCTTTGGGAGCCGTGGCAGCTGCTCCCAGCTCTCCTGCGTTGCTGTTCAGCTGCCCGAGTGCTTCAGGACAGGCCTTCGGCCCCTGGGCTCCACGGCAGCAGCAGCAGCAGCGTGGGCTTGCCCTGCCTTGTCTTCCGTGCAGAACATTAGAATGTACAGCCTGACAGAAAGCCTTGTGGACCTGTTGCGGGATGCAGATGAAGACATCGTTGAGATGACCGTCGCGGTGCTCAGCTTTCTGCTCTCGCACAGACACCTCGCAATACCCAGCCCCATCGCCCTGCGGCTGGCTGGCACGCTCTGGCCACTGCTGGACAACGTAAGGCTCTGTGCCCCCAGCCACGGCCACTGGGTGCTGCCCCCAAGTGTGGGGCCCCGTGGATTTTTGGGCCTGTGCACAGAGGGGTCTGGAGCAGCTGATGTGGAGGGCTTTTGCTTCCTTTCCAACAGGACAACCGCCATGTGCAGCTGCTCTCCATTCGCCTCTTCCAAGAGGTGATGAGGTTGGTAGCGGCCAAGGGTAAAAAGCCCCTCAAGATGCTTGTGAGCAAGAGCCTGCTGCCACTCTTCTTCAACTGCCACGATGAGAACATGCGTGTGGCAGAGGTGAGGACTCCTGGGCGCTGCTGTCCTCCTGGCAGGGGGCTCAGCTGTCTCCCTGCACCCGGGCACCTCATGGGCTCCAGCCTCCTCCTGGCCTTGGCACAGGGAGGCAGGTCCTGTGCCCTGGGCTGCGGTGCCATCTCTGGGTCTTTGCTGCTCTGCAGGCCTCTTGTGAAACGCTGCTTTCAGCACTAAGCTTCCTGAAGAGGAGAGATCTTGAGCACCTGCTGATGGCGGATCAGATGTGGAGGTTTGGCGAGTGCTTGGTAAGAACGCTGCTCCCTTCCCTGGGCTGCCCACGCGGGCTCTTCTCCAGGCTCCTCTGGCCCCAGGGCCGGAGCTGACGGAGCCCCGAGCTCCATCAAGCCCGCGCCTTGCCGGGCCCTCTCCCCCGCTCAGGGCTGTGCGGGCAGGGCAGGCCGGGGCCAAGGGACAGAGCCCGCGCCAACCCTTCCCTCCGTGCCCTGCCGCTCTCTCCAGCTGGCAGAGGACAGGAGCCGAGCGGCCGAGCTGCTGCGCCAGGCACTGCCGTACCTGCGGAGCCCACAGGAGCCCCTGCGAGAGGCGGCCGTCAGGTTTCTTGGTGAGCCACAAGCCCGGCTCCCTCCCCGCCCCGCCGCAGATCGGCCCCAGCCCCGCCTGCTGCCCCGGCAGTGCCATCCGGGCCGGGGCTCTGGAGCCCCGCCTGCCCTCGGCGCCGCTGCCGCCCTCTCGCAGCCGTGTCCTTGAGCGTCAGGATGCGGCGAGGGCCGGGCCTGAGCCCTGCAGGGGAAGGCGCTGCTGTGGCCACAGGGCTGGCAGCGCCGCTGCGGGGCAGCTGTGCGGCTGGGGCCGTGACAGGCTCTGTGTTGGCAGGGATGGCCGGGCGGTTCCTGAGAGAGCAGCAGCGAGAGTTGCAGCTCATGTGCAGGGGTGAGTGAGGCCAGCGGGCTGTCAGCGGGGGCTGGCGCTGGCAGCTGCGTTCCCTGCCCCGGCTGGGAGGGCTCTGCTCCCTGCGCGCACGAGGGGCGGCGTGGGCAGAGCACAGAGACCTTCCAGGGGCCTGCGGGAGGGAGATTCGTGGCCAGCACCTTCCAGCTGATCCTTGCTGTTTCCTGCTTCCTCTAGGCCGTGGCAAGAGCTGCCGTGTGGGATGGATGGGGCAGGAGGGTTTCCCCAGGTCCCTGCAGATGCAGGCTCTGACTGTGGCTCTGTTCCTGTCTCTTCCAGCCCTTCAGGACATGACAGATGACACCAGCCCTGCCATCTCGTGCCTGGCTCTTCAGACTCTGTACATCAACAGAGTTGTACAGAGTATTCCCTCCTCCCGACTCCAGCAAATGAGAGATCGATTACACCGGCTCTGGAAGTCGCGGCCTTCCCTGTGTCGCAGGGGCTGGTTGTCCTGCGTGAGCAGTGTGGAGAACTGATCCGGGAGGCTGCGTCTGCTGGGGCCACCTGAGCCTGCAGGGAACACCTCTGCTCTGCAAGCACTTTGTTTCACCCCATTGTAGGATTAGTAAATTCCCGTTGTCATACACAGAGGTCCAGGAGCTGTCTTTTGGTGCCCAGAGTCTTCAGGCCAATGGGGAAGAGGGCACAAAGGGTGCTTGTGCTCGGCAAGTGGGCCAAGCGTGCGGTGTTGAAGGGAAAGTGGCCAAAAGGCCCTTGGCCTTTGGTGGTTCTGTGGAAGCCTTAAGGCTTCTGACAGAGCGGGCGGGCAGAGGCCGGAGCTGCGGCGGGGATCCCTGAGAGACCGGTCCCTGGAGATGGCCAGCACCCCTCTCCCAGCCTGGAAGCGCCATCTGTGTCCTGCCCGTGTGTTGCTGGCTGGATTGCTGAAGGCTCTGAGGTGCCTCTTGATGCGGCTCCTCTGGAGCTCCTTCAGCAGCCAGGCAGGCCTGAGGGAGGCGTGGAGGGCACGGGACAGTGGGAGGCCATGAAGGGCTGCGGTGCTGCCAAGGCCTGCTCGGAGAAGGCAGTGGGAAGGCGTGAGGGGGATGCGTGTGGCGGTGGGTGGCGGGAGGCTGTGATGGGCCAGGAGGACTTGTGTGGATGGGTTGGTGGGAAGCCCTGAGGAACTGGGTGGCAGAGGCCATAAGCAGCCCCCAGACAGCCACCTTCTTGCTGCCAGACGGCTGCTCTGGCGCTTCCCCGACGCGTCTCTGGTGCCTGTGGCAGAAGCCCTCGAGGCCTGGCCTCAGCAGGACGGTGGGGACAGCCCCGAGGTGGCCAGGCTGCTTTGACCAGGGACAAGGAGGGACAAGGAGGCCCTGCTGGAGCATGGCCACTTGCCGCTGCAGGCGAGGAGCAGTGGGAAGTGGCAGCGCTGGCGATCAGCCCGGGTCCCCAGAGCTGCCCAGGCCACTGTGTGGCCAAGACTCCCCTGACACTGAGCTCGGGATCCACAGAGCTGCTGCCACCATGGCAAGAACGATGTCTCCTGGAGCTGGCCTATGGAGCTGCTGCTGTCAACGTGGCTTTGGACACCAGAGAAAAATCACCAGAGTGTGCACAGGAACAGCAGCACCCAGAAGGCTTGTACCTCCTCAGGAAGACATGCACACCAGCCAGGATGCCAAAAGAGAGAGAGGCTGGAGAACACAGCCCAACCCTGCATTCCCAGGTAGGGACTGCCCTGGGATGCTCCAGGGATGGGGTGTGGCTGCCTGGGCATTCAGGCCCAGCCCCTCTTCTGTCCTATCCATGGGCATGTTGGATGGGATGGGATGGGATGGGATGGGATGGGATGGGATGGGATGGGATGGGATGGGATGGGATGGGATGGGATGGGATGGGATGGGATGGGACGGGACGGGACGGGATGGGATGGGATCCCTGGGATGGGATGGGATGGGATGGGATGGGATGGGATGGGATGGGATGGGATCCCTGGGATGGGATCCCTGGGATGGGATGGGATGGGATGGGATCCCTGGGATGGGATCCCTGGGATGGGATGGGATGGGATGGGATGGGATCCCTGGGATGGGATGGGATGGGATGGGATGGGATGGGATGGGATGGGATGGGATGGGATGGGATCCCTGGGATGGGATCCCTGGGATGGGATGGGATGGGATCCCTGGGATGGGATCCCTGGGATGGGATCCCTGGGATGGGATCCCTGGGATGGGATGGGATCCCTGGGATGGGATGGGATGGGATGGGATGGGATGGGATGGGATGGGATGGGATGGGATGGGGTGGGATCCCTGGGATGGGATGGGATCCATGGGATGGGATCCCTGGGATGGGATGGGATCCCTGGGATGGGATCCCTGGGATGGGATGGGATGGGATCCCTGGGATGGGATGGGATCCCTGGGATGGGATCCCTGGGATGGGATGGGATGGGATGGGATCCCTGGGATGGGATGGGATCCCTGGGATGGGATGGGATCCCTGGGATGGGATGGGATCCCTAGGATGGGATGGGATGGGATGGGATGGGATGGGATGGGATGGGATGGGATGGGATGGGATGGGATCCCTGGGATGGGATGGGATGGGATGGGATGGGATGGAATGGGATGGGATGGGATCCCTGGGGTGGGATGGGATCCCTGGGATGGGATGGGATCCCTGGGATGGGATCCCTGGAATGGGATGGGATGGGATGGGATCCCTGGGATGGGATGGGATCCCTGGGATGGGATGGGATCCCTGGGATGGGATGGGATCCCTAGGATGGGATGGGATGGGATGGGATGGGATGGGATGGGATGGGATGGGATGGGATGGGATCCCTGGGATGGGATGGGATGGGATGGGATGGGATGGGATGGGATGGGATGGAATGGGATGGGATGGGATCCATGGGATGGGATGGGATGGGATGGGATGGGATGGGATGGGATGGGATGGGATGGGATGGGATCCCTGGGATGGGATGAGGTGGGATCCCTGGGATGGGATGGGATCCCTGGGATGGGATGGGATGGGATGGGGTGGGATCCCTGGGATGGGATCCCTGGGATGGGATCCCTGGGATGGGATGGGATCCCTGGGATGGGATGGGATCCCTGGGATGGGATCCCTGGGATGGGATCCCTGGGATGGGATGGGATCCCTGGGATGGGATCCCTGGGATGGGATGGGATGGGATGGGATGGGATGGGATGGGATGGGATGGGATCCCTGGGATGGGATGGGATCCCTGGGATGGGATGGGATCCCTGGGATGGGATCCCTGGGATGGGATCCCTGGGATGGGATGGGATGGGATGGAATCCCTGGCATGGGATGGGATGGGTTGGGATGGGATGGGATGGGATGGGATGGGATGGGATCCCTGGGATGGGATGGGATCCCTGGGATGGGATCCCTGGGATGGGGCTAAGCTGGCTGCAGGCACCAGCCCTGTGACCCAGCTCTGCTACTCACCCTCCTGCAGCAGCTGGATCTCCTCCAGCTCTTCAGGCTGCTGTGCTGAGGGAGCTGCAGCCTCCTCCTCCTCCTTCACCCAGGCCAGCTTGGGCACTCTGGGTGGTGTCTGCTCCATGTCACTGTTTGGAGTTGGGACTGCTTGCAGGAGAGATGTCTCGGAAAAGCTCCAGATGAGCAAGTGCTGCAGTTGTGCTTTGTAGGCAACAGAGAAGCCTTGGGAAGGCTACAGGACACGGTGTCCTGCAGTCTGTCCTCGAGGCCACCTGCAGAGGAAACGCTTTGGAAAAGCTCCAGGTCAGTAAGGAACAAGCTGGACTGATGTGGGAGGATCTATGAATTGGGGGGGATGGGTGTGGGGCTCCCAACTTTGGAAGGAAATTGGGGGGTCACCGCTGAACTGGCGGGACATCGTGTGTCGGATAAATCTAAATTTTGGTGTTTGTAGTTGAGAGAACCCCAGCTTTTAGGGAGTAGACACTCTTGAATTGGGATACTGTGGGAGAGAAGACCCCAATTTTTGGGGATCAATGTGGGGAAGGCAGTGGGGGGACCCCAATTTTAAGCGAATGACTGTGGGGGAGCCCCCATTTTACCCTGCCCCCTACTGGGGCGTCACTCTGGGGTTCCCCCTGACCCCCCCCTCTTCCCCAGATGATTTTGGGGCTGCGCCGGGCCGGGGGCTTCACCCACTGGTTGGGGGTCGAGTGCTCGAGTGTGGATGAGGTGCCGGCGGCTGCTGGGGCTGGGGCTGACATTGTCCTGCTGGACAACCTGCCCCCCCAGGTGAGCCCCAAAATCGGAGGGGGCCAATAGTGGTGGGACCCCAAGTGTGGGCTGGATCCCAAAAATGGGAGTTTGGATTCTAAAAATGGGGATAAACCCCAAAAATGGGGCACAGATCTCCCTAAAAAGGTGGGTAAAGGCATAGGTTTGACCTCTTCCCCCACCAGGTGAGCTTCCAAAATCTGGCAGGGGCCCCCAAGAAAGGGAGGACCCTTCAGGTGTGAGCCTGGACCCCAAAAATGGGGGTCAAGACCCTTTAAAAAGAGAGACAGACCAGTGAAATGGGTTGAATCCAAAAAAGTGGGGGTTAACCACATAGATCTTGGCTCTGTTATCCCCAGCTGAGTCCCCAAAATCGAGGAGAGTGGCAAAAATAGGGTAAGGCTACACCAGTAAAATGGGGATCTGCTGTAAATGTGGGGCAGCCCTAATGATATGAGGGAGAATCCCAATTTCGGGGGAGTCAGAGGGTTGGGTAATCCCAATTTGGGAGGTTTAGGGTGAAGGAACCCTTGACTTGGGGAGTTTAGGTGGGGGGATTGTAATTTAGGGGTCAGTGGGTGGGCAAATGCCTGGATTGGATATAGGAGGATTGAATAGGAGGCCACAATTTTGGGGGGTTCTGGGTGGGGGGACAGCCCAAATTTGGGGTTGTTCTGGAGGTCAGTGGTGGGTGGTGCCCCCAGTTGGGCAGATGTTGGGTGGGAATCTATTTTTAGTGAGTTTTTATTGGGTTTAATCAGGATAACACTTGATTTGGAGGGGTTGGGGGTGGACACCCCAGTTTTGGAGCTCAGTAGGTGGAGTGATCCCTGAATTGGTGGTTTCTTGTGGGGGAGCCCACATTGGGCAGATTTGGGGGGGGATTCTGCACTATGTAGCATCCAGTATACATCCATATGTCCAGTGTACCCCCAAATTTTGGGGAGGGGGTGCTCCCTGCTAACAGGGTGTCCCCCCCCAGGAGCTGCACTCGGCTGCAGCGCAGATCAAGGCTGCACATCCTGGAGTGATGGTGGAGGCCAGCGGGGGCATCGTTTTGGAGACCCTCCCCCAGGTTTTGGGGCCCCACATCGACATGGTGTCCATGGGGTGTCTGACCCACAGTGCCCCCGCCCTGGACTTTGCGCTGCGGGTGCTGGAACCCTAAAATCCATCCCCCTGACCCTGAAAACCCAGCCTAGGACCCCAAAAATCCATCCTAGGACCCTAAAAACCTACTCTGGAACCCCAAAACCCAATCTGAGATGCCCAAATCCATCCTAGGGAGGGTGAAACTCACTGTGAAACTCCAAAATCCACCCTGGGAATCCTCAAACCCCAATGGCCTTCCACTAAGGGGTCTGTGAAATCTGGTGCTCGGACCCACAAAATCCATCTCGCACCTAATCTATGCACAAAATCTGTCTTGGAACTGCCTAAATCAACCCTGGGACACCCAAAATTCCACCCCGAGGCCCTCCAGAACCCACCCTGGGACCCCAAATCCCCCCTGAGACTCCACAAAGCCCACCCTGAGGATCCCAAATCTCCATCCTGGGCTACTCCCAGTCACCTCCCCCCTCTAAGGTAGACCCAAAATTCCACCCTGAGGTCTCCCCATCCCCCTTTAATCTTTGTACCCCCAAATAAAGCCCTACCTCACCTCCCCCCACTTGTCCCCCCCAGTTTTTCAGGAGTCCAAACTCCAGGCGGGGGGAGGGTCCAGACCCAGTTTGAGGATTCCAGACCCCAGTTTGAGAGGCCCAGGTGCCAGGGTGGAGAGCTGAGACCTCAGTGTGAGGATCCCAGATTACTCTGGAGGGCTGAAGATTCCAGTTTGGGGGTACCAGATCTCAGTTTAAGAATCCCAGACGCAGTTTAAAGAACCCAGATTACAGTTTGAGGGTCCCTGACCCCAGTTTAGGAGTCCAGGACCTGAACCCCCCCATCTGAGGGACCCAAACCCCAGTTTAGGTGTATCAGATCTCAGTGTGAGAGTCCCAGACCCACCAGCAGCACACCTGGCAGCACCGTAACACTGGGAATTAGGATCAGAGGAGAAGTCCTGCTGTAAATCACAAAATCAGGGTCTAATTCCTGGCCTGATCCCACCCACCCCATCACACCTGTGTGCCCACCTGCCCGCAGGTACCTTTGGGATGTCTTAAAAGAAATTTGAAAAGCAATTATTTAAAACTTTAAAAAACTAACTTTATTTACAAAACTATAGTTGGTTTTCCAGCCATAATCCTTAGGACAAAGTGATCTCCAGGCTCAACGACGCCTGTACGACCCTTCAGACTTAAAGTGCTGCCCCAGTCTGGGGCTGGGGTTGGATCCAGCCACACCCAGAGCCTTCTCTGAGACGAACCCTAGGAAGTCAAGGAGTCCTTTCTGCACCTTGTGAATCAGTAGGAGGGTGTCCCTGATCAGTCGTGCCTGAATGTCCCACTCTGGGCACAACAGGCCCCCAGCTCAGCAGTGCCAGCACCACAGAGCTCGCAGGGACTGTCCCGGTGTCCTCTGCTCCTTCGGCTCCTCAGGATCGAGCTGCTCTGAGCTGCCAGACAACGCATGAGTTCACACCCATCTTTCTGCAAGGCCTGAAGTTCTGTGACCAAAACAGAGCCGAGATGAGTTCCCGTGTTTGTAGAGACCCCCCACTCTCCCAGCCCTCACTCCCCACTCCCCACTGAAATCCAGAGCAGGCAGCTCCTCGCTCTGGTCCTGGAGATGTCACGCGATGGTCCCTGGGCACAGAGCTCTGTCAGCCCCTGCTGTTCCCCAGCACGATCCCAAACAACCAGGGACCACCAGTAGCCTGGATGTGGCACTGGGCAGGGGCTGGGGGGGACAGGGGCTGCCCAAAGAGGGACCCTGGGCTGGGGCTCATGAACCTGATGGTGCAGTCTTGCACAAATTCCTGAGGGTCCCTCAGCTACTGCAGGCTCTGATGAAGGTGCTGCTCAGCCCTCCTGCTGTCCTTTTCCATCTGAAGGGACCATAAAGATGTGGGCATTGTCACACATCTTCCAGGTGACTGGAGCAGCCCCTCCTGGCAGCAGCCCCATTACCAAGAGCCCTCCTCCCTCCCACTGGGTGCAGGAAGGGGAGATGGGACTGGAGGAGAGCCCCTGGGGCTCTGTTCTTGAGCCAGGAACAAGGATGCAGCTCCAGGCTGTGGGGTCTCTTCCCCAGGCCCAGCTGCAGAGCCCACGGCCCAGCACAGTCCCTGGGACACATCCTCACCAAGCAGTCAGCCATCCTCCAGGTCTGCCCTGTCTTCACCACGTGCTTCAGTTCCTTCCACTTGAGGAGCTCTGCGATAGCAAGGACAGCATTCCTGGAGGCCTGTGGAACAGCAGAAACTGGGAGATGGCTCCAGGGCCTGGGAAAGTTGACCTGGGGTGACTCTGCCTTTAGGGAGCTGCCAAAACATCCGGGAATGGCCCCCAGGTACAGGGATTGAGGCCCAAATGCCTACTCTCCAACACCTTTGGGGACACACCTGTCCACACCTCGGTGTCCTGGCCTGGTGCTGAGCCCTGCTGGAGTGGGCAGGGCAGGTGCTGGCAATGCCAACTTGGCTCTGCAGGGACCCTTCCCTGGGCTGTGCTTGGGGAATGCTGCCCAATGCCTGGAGCCCCAGGGGGGGTCAGCCACCCCTCTCCGTGTCAGTGCTCAGCCTTGGCAGCAGTGCCTGGCCCACCCTGGGGGTCTCGTCATTCATGGGGAGGATGAGCAGGGCCAGGACACTGCACGCAGTTCTTCATCCACTTCTTCCCCTTCCCCACCCCTGCCCTCAGCAGCCTCTGAAGGAGCGCATGCAGCGCTCCCACACCCAGCTTTCCTCCTGGAAGGAACGAGGAAAGGTGAGCTTCAGGAGGCAGCAGCTCCCTGCCCATAGTGATGTGAAAAACGAGGTTCACTTTCCTGGTAAATTTTACAAGGTTTAATTAAAAAAAAAAAAAGAAAAAAAAAAAGATAAATAGGAGACTAAGACAGTAAAGCAAAGGATTAATGTGGCTGGGTGCTGGGCATTCAGCCAAGGGCACACACTCAGAAAACACTTCCTTAAATGCATCAACGTGTTGCATATTCATAGACTTTCATTATTCAAATTCATCAACCCCAACCTGCAAATCAACTTTTTTTGTAGCCATCCTGTCCTACTCCCCATCAATAAATTCCTTCCCTGGAGTTCTGGTTATCTTCATCCAGATAGGATAATCTAATGTCTTGGTTTAATTTGAATTTTTGAATTTCCTGGCCAACGCACCAATTAATGTTATAGTTTTGACTTGCCAATTTAAATATACTCATTTTCTGCTGTGAGACAGAACCAGGAGCAAAAGAGCAAGTCAGGCCTAAAACGTAAGAGGGTATAAAAATCTTTATTAACTACACTAAGAAAGAGAAAAAAAAGCAAATTCAGAATAAGATCTTCAGACCACTCTTTCCCCCTGTTGGGGGTTGAATTGTTCCCTTTTCTTTCTGTGGAATTTTTCCCATTGTTATGTTAAGTATTTGTGGCTACACCTTAGTAGCAATAGTTTTCTCTTGCAGGGGGGTGGGGGAATGGGGGGAGACCAGAAAAGGAAAAGGTGGGAGAGGGGTCTGGGGGGGGGACTCTTGCTCTCTCACTTCGCCTGTGGAGAGAGAGGAGGACGACCCGTGCTCCGATCTGGCATCTCCCCTGCCATCCCAGCACTGAGATCCACGCTCCCTACCATTGGACATCGCTCTGCTGCTCTCCCACCTCACCCTGCTACCTCCGGACACTCTGCTGAGCACCACGACCGACACCGTGAGGGGGGAGTCACTCCCCCATCCCCTCTCACCCCTGGGCCGTGGCCGCCATCACCCAGCCCTCTTCAACTGCGCGGGACCTGCCCTGCCCCCACAGCACCGGTAACAGCACAGGGAGACGGCCTGCGGCCAGAAGGGACTGGAGCGGAGCTAGACTGTTTCTGTTGCCAATTTTTATAGCTGTTGTTGTTTTTCTGCTTTGTTAGATACCAGTAAAGAAGTGTTATTCTTATCCCCATATCTCCTGCCTGAAGGTGTCTGAATTGGACCTAAAATAATTAAAAGGGAGGGGGGTTGCACTCTGCATCGCAGGAAAGGGGCTCTTGCCTTTCCTTAGACCATACCTGTCTTTCAAACCAAGACACAAGCCCAGCTCCCTCAGCCTCTCCTCACAGCCAAAGGGCTCCAGCCCCACCTTGGAGGCCCTTCCCTCACCCTGCTCCAGCTGCCAGACATCTTTCCTGCCCTGGGCAACCCAAACCAGGCCCCAGTGACCTGGATAATCCACGTCCTTGATGTCCTGGTCACTCAGCCCTGGCCCCTTGTCCCCGTGTCAGGCTCTGGGCTTGATTTGTGGAACATCCTTGGGGGAGGCTGTGGCTCCAGGTGGAGCAGGGGGATCCCGGGGGACAGGGGACCCTGCTGGGCATGAACAGCATTGGACTTGTCTGGGGAAACTGTGAGGGGGGGCTGGGGCAGAGTGACCAACCCAGTGACCTCACACAGCCCTGCTGTGATGTCACACAACCCCTCCTGTGATGTCACAGCCTGCCCTGTGATGTCAGACCTCTGTCCTGTGATGTCACAGTCAGCTCTGTGATGTCACAGAGACAGCCTGTGATGCTCAATGGCCTCACATAACCCACTCTGTGATGTCACAGCCCACTCTGTGACCTCATGTTACCAGATGATAAACTCCCTACCCCAGCTGCGCTAACACAATTCTTGTTCTCCAAAACCACTGGCCTCTGGAACCTGCACAGTGCCCGTTGTGTAAGAAGGAGAACTGGAAGTTCCCCAGCCTCAGTGTCCTGCCAGCTCAGCCAGGCCAACTGGAACATTGGGGTCCACGACAACCAGGGACCACCAGAGAGACCCCCAGGACAGAAGAACCCATGGGTAAAGGGGAGGGGAAATATGTTAATGATTTTGGGGAAATGATTATCATATGTGTGTTTAGTCCAGGACAATCAATGTTTAAATTTGCAAAGTACAGGATATAAACAGAAATTTCCTGTAGTCAGCATGCACGGCTTTGGGAGGAGCTGTCCCCTGTGTATCCAGCCAAATAAAGAATGCTGCTTTTTAATGCTATATTGGTGTTTGGGAGTTTTTCATTTTACTGAATGTTTGGTAACTCTCCATCTGCCCAGGAAAGCTCTGTCTCCTGCTGTTCACAAACAGAGAAGGGTTGGTGGGAGATGTGGTGTTCAGAGGCTGTTTGGGGTACAGTGACCATGAAATTATTGAGTTTTTAAATATTCTGTGAAAGAAGGAGGGGCATCAACACAATTTCTACACTGCCCTTACAGAGAGCAGAATTCAGCCTATTCAGGATACAGATTTGGGGATAACTGACTTTTTTAAGGGAAACAGTCCTTAAAAAGAAAGCATTCCAAGAAGGATGGAGACACTTGAAGAAAGAAATCATGAATGAGAAGGAGGAGCCTGTCCCAGTGTGCCAGAAGTGAGCTAGTGAGGAAAATGATTTGCCTGGCTGGGTATGGAGCTTTTTCCAGGCACTCAGGGAGAAAAGAGGGTGCATCACCTTTGGACAGAGGTGCAGGCAACTCAGGAAGCGTTTAAGGATGTTGTTAGGTCATGCAGAAAGAAAATGAGAGAAGTGAAAACTCAATTAGAACTTAACCTGGCCACTTCTGTGAAAAATAATAGAAAATATTTCTATAAATAAGTTATTAGGAAACCGGCGGACAAGGAGATTCTCAGCTCTTTATTGGATGCTGTGGGGAATAGAGAAACTGAAGATGAGAAAAAGGCTGAGCTACTTAACCCATTCATTGCCTCAGTTTGGAACAATAAGCCAGGATGCCCTCAGGACAAGTGTTCTCCTGAGCTGGTAGATGGGGACAGGGAGCAGGACAGACCCCTGTAATCCAGGAGGAAGCAGCTGGGGACCTGCTGAGCCACTCAGATGCTCACAGGTGTCTCTGGGAACAGATGGGATCCATCCTAGGGGGATGAGGGAGCTGCTGGATGAGCTCCCCAAGCTGCTCTCCATCATTTCTCATCAGTGCTGGCTCAGCAGGGAGGTGCCAGAGGACTGGAGGTGCCAATGTGAGCCCATCCCCAAGAAGGGCTGGAAGGAGGATGTGGGGAACTGCAGGCCTGTCAGCCTGACCTGGGTGCCTGGTGAGGTGATGGAACAGATCACCTTGAGTGCCATCACAGGGCACCTCCAGGATGGCTGAGGGATCAGAGCCAGCCAGCGTGGATTTCAATATCTGCATTGATGATCTGGATGAGGGGATTGAGTGCAGCATCAGCAAATGTGCAGATGGCACCAAGCTGGGTGTGAGTGTGGATGTGCTGGAGGGTAGGAGGGCTCTGCAGAGGGACCTGGACAGGCTGGATGCAGGGCCCAAATCCAAGAAGGTGAGGTTTAACAAGACCAAGTGCTGGGTCCTGCACTTTGGCCACAAACACCCCTGCAGTGCTCCAGGCTGGGGACAGAGTGGCTGGACAGCAGCCAGGCAGAAAGGGACCTGGGGACACTGATGAACAGCAGGCTGGACATGAGCCAGCAGTGTGCCCAGGTGGCCAAGAAGGCCAATGGCACCTGGCCTGGATCAGGAATGGTGTGGCCAGCAGGAGCAGGGCAGTGATTCTTCCCCCCTGCTCAGCACTGGTAGGGCAGCACCTCGAGTGCTGTGTCCAGTTCTGGGTCCCCAATTTAGGAAGGACATGGAGGGGCTGGAGCGTGTCCAGAGAAGGGCAACAAGGCTGGTGAGGGGTCTGGAATACAAGTCCTGTGAGGAGTGGATGAGGGAGCTGGGGATGTTTATCCTGGAGAAGAGGAGGCTCAGGGAGTGGTGTCAGGGCACAGGTTGGACTTGATCTCCAGGGTCTTTTTCAACCTTGCTGTTTCCGTGATTTTCTGAAACCACCCCTGGAGCAGTTGCAGAATGAGCCCTGGGCCTTCTCTTCACAAGGTCCAGCAGCCCAGGTCCCTCAGATTCTCCACACAGCCCCAAAGCCCATCCTGTCAGTCATGCAGAGCCTCTCCAGCCCCTCCTCATTGCCCACAACAGGGAGCCCCACACCCAGACACAGCAGCCCAGATGTGCCCCCCTGGCCTGTGGTGCCTCTGGCAAGGGAGCAGCACGAGGCACTGCAGGACCCTGCAGACAATTCCTGAAGCGCTTGGAGGATGATCCTGCTCCCCAAGGGATGTTCCCATGGTGCCAACTCAGGAACTGAAATGGGGAGTGGGGCCAGAGAGGAAAAGGCAAACAAGGATGGGCTGTTTGAAGGAGAAGGACAGGGATGGGCAATAGGAATAAATCTGGATAAAGAAAGAGGAAAGAAAGCAAAGGTGAAGCAAAGGAAATGCTCAGGGCAATTGGGGAGTGGCTGCCAGGCAGCCCTGGCTCTGAGCAACAACATCTGCAGTGGGACAGGAAACTCACAGCTCATGGGAACAAACTTTCTGGCTGACTTCAGAGGCCACAACAAAGCTGAGTGGTTTCCCTGCTGTCCCCAAGCCCTTGCTGGCCCCAGGGGCTGATGGCATTTGTGCTCACTCAGCTCCATGTCCCCACAGCAGCACCATGAGGGTGCTGAGCCTGCTGTGTGCAATGCAAACGGGGGCTCCTGAGCCAGTGCTGCCGTGTGTGTGCCTGCAAGGATGCGGCTCCTGTGTGAGCTGGGGGAGAGGCCAGGGCTGCAGAGGGGGGATGTTGTTGGCAGGTGCATGAGAATGCTCTGGGACGCTGCCCTGGGGTGTCCAGCGCAGTGGGGATGGATCAGCCCCTGCTCTGCTGCTCCTTGCCAGGGTGTCCCCCTTGCAGGGAGCTTGCAGAGCACCAGCCATGCTGTTTGTCCCCAGCCTGCCCACGGCCAGCCTGGGGCTGCTCCCGGGGTTTTTCTCTGCTCAGCATCGGGATGGCCAAGTGTTATGGAGAGAGCCTGGCCAAGGAGCCTGGAGCCCCCAGGCTCTGGCCTGAGGCGTCAGCGCTGCCCCAGCAGTGCCCATGGCCTGTCCCTGCTGCAGCCCCGGCACTGCCACCCCCAGGGCTGTGCCCGACCCCAAGAACACTCAGGCCCTGCAGCAACATGAGGGCCAGGAGGGCAGTGGGGCAGAGGCACGGGAGCAGCACTGGCAACACCAAGTGCCGCTGCTGCTGCTGGGCACAGCTGCTGTGCCAGCACTGATCTGCCCCAGCTCTGCACATAGACATTGCTGCTGCAGCTCCAGAGAAGGGAACAAATGGGACATCTCTGGAGAAAACTTTGCAGGTAGATCCTTTAGTTCGTTTAAAGCCACGAATAATGCAGCCCCTAATTGACATAGTCTCTGTTCGCAATAGTGGTGGAAGAAAACAAAATGAGAAATGGCACAGGCAATGGCATTTCTTTCCAGACAATAGTAAAAGACTAAAAGAAAGGAAAGAAAAGAACAGACTAACAACCAAACTAACAAGAAGAATCAAAGATGACTTTTATTACAAGTGAATTGCAGAAATTGGCCCGCAGTTTAATGTTTCTTAAACCATCCAGTCATCAATGTCCACACTGCATCCCTGAGCTCCTTGTTCCTCAGGCTGTAAATGAGAGGGTTCAGGGCTGGAGGCACCACTGAGTACAGAACTGATAGCGCCAGATCCAGGGATTGGGAGGAGATGTAGAGAGGCTTCAAGTAGGCAAAAAACCCAGTGGTAACAAACAGGGAGACCACAGCCAGGTGAGGGAGGCAGGTGGAAAAGGCTTTATGCCGTCCCTGCTCAGAGGGGATCCTTAGCACAGCCCTCAAGATGTGCACATAGGAACAAACAATGAACACAAAACAACCCAAACCTAAAAAAACACTAACAGCAAGGAGCCTAAGTTCCCTGATGTAGGAGTGTGAGCAGGAGAGCTTGAGGATTTGGGGGATTTCACAGAAGAACTGGCCCAGGGCATTTCCATGGCACAGAGGCAGGGAAAATGTATTGGCTGTGTGCAGCAGAGCATTGAGATAGCCACTGGCCCAGGCAGCTGCTGCCATGTGGGCACAAGCTCTGCTGCCCAGGAGGGTCCCGTAGTGCAGGGGTTTGCAGATGGACACGTAGCGGTCGTAGCACATGATGGTCAGGAGGGCAAGCTCTGATCCAAGGAAGAAGACAAGCATAAAGAGCTGAGCAGCACATCCTGCATAGGAGATGTGTCTGGTGTCCCAGAGGGAATTGTGCATGGCTTTGGGGACAGTGGTGCAGATGGAGCCCAGGTCGCTGAGGGCCAGGTTGAGCAGGAAGAAGAACATGGGGGTGTGCAGGTGGTGGCCGCAGGCTACGGCGCTGATGATGAGGCCATTGGCCAGGAGGGCAGCCAGGGAGATGGCCAGGAAGAGGCAGAAGTGCAGGAGCTGCAGCTGCCGCGTGTCTGCCAATGGCAGCAGGAGGAAGTGGCTGAGGGAGCTGCTGTTGGACATTTCCTGTGTCTTGGCATGGGGATCTGTAAGAAAAGTAATCATGGAATAGTTCAGTTTGCAGAAGATTTTAAATACCCCAGCCCAGCCTGATGGCACTTTCCCCCCACTGCGTGCCCAGGGCTCTGCTGCCTGGAGCTGTCCCTGCCAGCAGCTGCTTCCCTGTGCCCAGGGCTGGGCCCTGCCAGTGCTGCCAGAGCCCAGCCCAGCCCTGGGGGCTCAGCTCTGCCCTGCACATCCCTCCCAGCACAGGCCACTGCCCAGGGCCAGCTCTGCCTCTGCAGGCTCTGATGGCAATGTCATAGCTATCCTGAGGAGGCTGGAAAAGTGACACTGATGCTGCCTATGAGGGACCCTGTTCTAATTTCTGTCAGTGACTGCTTTATTAAAATCCAAGAAAAAAATATTTTATTTTTTCCAAATTGAACTTAGAGATTAATAACTATATGCAATTTCCCTTCTACGCAACGCAGAGCAGTAGATTATAAAATCAGGATTTTCCTTTTTATGCAGGCCCTGCCTCACTGTGCTCCTTGTCTAATCTACCTAGAAACATTCTGGAGTTCAATGTTATGCTGGGAGCAGTTCTGAACAATGCAGCATCCTCACCACACAAGGACAACCCTTCCAAGCCTCACCAGCTGTCTCCTTCCACCCAGACCTTGTCCCCCAGTGCTGGGAGCACCTCCCAGGGCTGGCTGAGAGCTGTCCCTGGCAGGCAGCAGAGTCCCTGCCCCAGCACAGCGCCCTGGGCTGCAGGACCCTGCTCTGCACCACAGCCCTGGGCACCCCTGGCTGCTCTACACAAGAGATCATCAGAGAATGTACTCACACAGTCTGCAGGCATTGGGATGTTGCAGCTTTAGGAGATCACTGCAGGAGCTGCAGCTGCATTGTCCTGCAGCCAGAGGCTTCCTGTGTCAAGGGTTGGGAGTGATTCTGCCCCAGTCACTTCTCAGCATCTTCTCAGCCCTGACTGATTGAAGCTCTCTGTGCCTCTGTGCTGTGCCCGGGGTGGATGCAGGCAGTGCCCCAGCCCTGCTGAGCTGTGCACAGGAGCTGCTCATCAAGGGAAATGTGTTTTTGAAACTCTTCTTGGTTGCCAGGATTGCCTTCTGAGCCAGGAGCCCAGCCCAGCTCATCAGCACAGACACAGCACAAGGACTTTAATGACCCTCTTGGGGATTGGGGCTGAGTCTCTGAGCATCAGTCCCTGAGAGGGAGCTGAAGAAACCTCTCAAGAACTCCAAGTCACAATCAAACTCCAAAGTTTCCTAAAGTTTTAATGGTTCCCTCTGAGGGACACAACTGAGAAAGTGTCCCCAGATTCCAGTCACAGCAGGAAATTGGAGGCAGAGATGACAGGTGGGGACAAAGAGAAGCCAAGTCTTGGTGCCCTGGGGCACAGCAGAGTCTGTGCCACCAAGGGCTGCGAGGAGACACCTTGTCCTGAGCCACTGGAGCCTTCTGGCACAGCCCCAGCAAGGCTGGCCACTCTCACCCCTTGTCCTGCCCTCAGCATCCCCCCCACATCCCAGTGGCCTCAGGGATGTGCTGGGACGAGTCCCTGGGGAGCCTTGGTCAGGAATGGCCCTGGGGGCTCCTTCATGCTCCCAGGGACTGCAGGTTTTTCAGAGGACTTTGGGTTTTGCTTTTGCCTTGGAGTCTCTGAGAGCTTTGTGCAATCATGGCCTCCAATTATCTGCTTTAATTAGTCCCTTGAGAGGCTCTGTCAGTAACAACACTCATTTGGGCTGATTAATGCTTCAAGATACTTCAGTTTTTTTAAAGTACTTGGAGGTTCCCTTTTGACACCAAGTCTTTTAGTAGTTTATGCAATCATGGCCCCAATTATCTACTCTAATTAGTCCCTTGAGAGCTTTATATTGACACTCAGTGGGTCTCATTAATACATTGAGATAGTCAAAGTTTTAAAGGTAGTTTGGATTTTCCTTTCCTCTCTGACTCTCTGAGAGGGTTTTGGGCAATCCTGGCATCCAGTTCTTTCCTCCAAGGAGTCCATGAGGATCCTGTGTTGGGGATGCACTTCAGTGAGACCCATTAATGCTTTGAGACACTTCGGGTTTTTCTTCTGCCTTGGACTCGTGGAAAGGTTTGTGCAATCTCCTCTCAGGCCCTGAGGTTCAAGGGCTTAGCACCAAATGCACCACGGGGCTGATTGGGATCAAGCAAGTCCTGACAAACCATGGCTCTGCCTTGATTTCCCTCTGGTGAAGTTCATTCATTAGGAATATTTTCAAATCCAGTTATGGAGAAATATTTCCCAGAGATTCTAAGAAATACATATTCCTATTTTGAAGGGTGTATTTCATTGTTATTCTCTTTAGTGTAGAGGTGATTGCAGCATTCTTTGATTGATATTTTTGAGAAATGGATTTGTAAAGGATTCTCAAAGCCTGACTGAAAGCTCACACAGTCTTGTACATCTGCATGCAAACTCTGAGATAAAGTGTGCTGAATTAGAAAGGCCCTGGAATAGAGAAGACATTGCTGAGAGAGAGATTGAACTAGAAAGAAGTTTCAAACTATGGCCTTGCAAAAAAACCCAGATGCTTTTGAGAATTAGAACTGTGAAAGATGCATTGGTGCAAAACCACGTGGGGTACAATAATGAGTGGTTGGTGTTAGAAGTATTAGCACCATTGTGTAGCAAAAGCTGATAGACTGAAAAATATTAATAAGGTATAGTAAACGCGAAATAACTTGGCTTTGGATAGAATAGCATTGAGTTTTACATGTCTTATGTTTCACCCTTCAAGGAGTCTAATAATGGAATAAAATATTTTTAAAAATATTCCTCTCAGTTGCTCCATCTGTGTAGAGCTGGGATTTTTCAACAGTGCTAAGACCCTGGACATCAGTCCCTGAGAGGGAGCTGAAGGAAAACTTCTCAAGAACTCAGAGTCAGATTTAAACTCCAAAGTTTCTTGAAGTTTTAATGGGTCTCACTGAGGGATATGACTGTGAAAGTGTCCCCAGGTTCCAGTTAGAACAGAACACTGGAGGCACTGAGGACAGGGGGGGACAAACAAGGAAAAGGTGTCTCTGATGCTGAGCACACCTGGATGTGTTTCAGGAATGCAAAGGGCCAAGGGCTGAGCCCTTGCCCCTGGCAAGGCAGATCCTGTCCCTCCCTCATTGCTCAGGGCTCTTCCTGGGCCACTGGGCTCTGGGCATGTGCAATGCCAAGGGCAGCACCATGGGGCGGCCCCTGCCAGGCTGCTGAGCAGGGACAAGGAGGCAATGAGGCCCCAGCACAGCAAGGCTCACTTGTCCCCTGCTTTCAGTGAAGACTTTTTTCCTGATGTCAAACATATCCTACCCCTGGCTTATTTGCAGACTACGTCCTCTCATTCTGTCAGGTGCTGCCTGGGAGAAGAGACCAACCCCCACCTGACTACAGACTCTGTTCAGGTGGTTGTAGAGAGTCTCACTGGAGACCATTGTAGCCATTGGGGCCATTGTAGCACAGCAGGGCCTCATGGAATCAAGGGGACCACAGTGACAGCGTGGGGCTCCATGGGACAAAGGGGCCATTCTGACACTGTGGAACCAAGGAGATCATTGTTACACTGCAGGGTGTCATGGAACCAAGGAGGCCATGAGGACACTTTGAGGTCACGTGGAACCAAAGGACCATTGTGGCACTGCAGGGCCTCATGGAAACAAGGGCACAAGAGTGACACTGTCAGCTCCAAGGGACCGAGGGGGCATTCTGACACTGCAGAACCAAGGAGACCATTGTGACACTATGGGGCATCGTGGAGCCGAGAGTCCTTTGTGACACAGCAGGGCCTCATGAACCCATGGAGGTAATTTTTACAATTTGAGGTTTTGTGAAACAAAAGGGCCCTTGTGGCATTTCAGGGCCTTATGAAATCAAAGGTCCATTGTGACACTGTGGGGCCTCATGGAATCCTGGAGGCCATGATCACACTTTGAGGCCTCGTTGAATCAAGGGTCTCTGCAGGACCTTGTGGAACCAAGGAGACCCTTCTGCCACTGTGAGTCCCCGTGGAACCAAGGGTCCATTGGGATACTGCAGTGTGGGAAATGCAGGCACAGAGAGCTCTCAGGGCCTTGGGCATACAGGCTCAGAGATAGAGATGGATACAGGGTCTGACCTGAGATCTTGGAGAAGGCTTAGAGAATTAGAGCATTAAAGTGAAACAGACATAAAACAAGAATATAAGTTTGTAGTTTAAGTCAAAATATGTTTCAAGAAAACAGAAATATGGATTATGTAAGCAAAGCAGTATCTTAAGTAAGATAGCAAAAGATTTTAAAGTTCAGTAAAAATAACTTGTTCTAAAGTTAATTAGATGTTAAGATGCATCAATGTAGGTTTGTGCAGTGTTATATGATATACTGAAAAATGATGCATTGCACTGAAGCCATGGGAAGCAAAGCAATTAATGATTGGTGTAAAAAGACACCAGCAAAGTTCATAGAAGTTTTTGATTGGCTAAAAACCTAATATAAGGCATTTGTAACTAAGAATGAGGAAGCTTCTGATATTATGGCACTGGGTGTAACACCTTTAATGTCTCACCCTTCTATGAGACTGATGAAATAAAGCAATAAACCATCTTTGACAATGTCTCTCAGTTGTTCCATCTCTTGTAATATTAATCTCCCAATAGAGATCTTATGGACATCAGGTCTACCCTTTGAAATCAATGGCAATGTAGGTATAGCAAGTCTACCTATTTTAAAAAATCAAAGGGGATTTAGGAACATCAGGTCTACCTTTTGAAATCAATAGGGATGGGGATTTTGCAGAAATTTGGTGATAAAATGGGGAAATCTGGGGGAAATACTGGGTTGAATTCTGGGAATTTTCCATTTCAGGATCATGGTGCTGACACTCTGGAAGTCCTGCCAAAATTCCTGGGAGCTAATCACAAGTTCTTGATCCCACACCTTCAGCCTGTGCTGGAGCTGTGCTTCCACTTATGCCCAAAATCTTTGTTTTCAGCCCCAAATCTAGGAATTCCGAGCCCAAAGGTGGGATTTTTGGCAGCAAAAATTTTTAAACATTGGGTCTACCCATTGAAGTCAAAGGGGATTGAGGGATATCAGGTCTACCCGTTAATAGGGCTTGATTGGGAAGGGTTAGTGGTTCAACTGGGAGCACTGGGAAGGGCTAAGGGGGGACACTGGGGTTACTGGGAGCACTGGGGCATAAGTGGGACCACTGGGAGAGATTAATAGAGATAAATTTGTATAAACAAGACTCAACATTTACCCTTTAAAGTCAGTGAGGATTCAGGGACACCAGGTCCACCCAGTCAAAGCAATGAAGATTTTTGGGACACCAGTTTTAGGGGCCCTCAGAGGATTTGGGTGATTAAGGTGTTCAAGGTGTACCCAGGTGTATCCAGGTGATTTTTTGGTTAATGCAGGTGATTTTCAGGACTACTGAAGTGCACTGAGGTGATTTTTGGGGATACCCAGGTGTACCCAGGTGATTTTTGGGGATCCAGGTGATTTGGGGGAGTACACAGGTGTACCCAGATAATTTTGGGGGATCTCCAGGTTATTTTTGGAGCACCCAAGTGTCCCGACTCACCTTGATGTGTCAGGACAAGAGGATGGCCACTGTCCTCCCAGTCAACATGGACACAGATGACCCTTGGCATCCGAAGGGCTCTTGGGGGGCACCTCAACATTCAGGGGGTACCCCAAAACTCCAGATGAGGGCCTCAAGGGTGGGAGGGAGCCCTGAGTTACCTCAGGAGAGGATGCAGTGCAGGTACACCCAAGTGCTTTGGTCCATGGGGTTGCTGAAGACAGTGTTCTGCACCAGCTCTAGCTCTGGGAGGGGGCAAAGGGGGCACCCCAAAATCTCTTCGGGGCAGTGAGGGACACCCCAGTATTTGAATATTCAAGTGTACCAGAGTTCAGGTGTACCCATTAAAGTCAAAGGGGATTTAGAGACCCAGTGCTACTCATTCAACCCAACAGAACGCATCACCTCCCACTTTAGGTGAGGGAAGGGCTGGAAAATTTTGTGGATCCTGTGAAATTGTGGGAATTCTACTGGGGAATTGCTCCCATTTCTTCAGCCTTTCATGGGGCAGTGCCCCAGCCTCGCCCGTTCTGGAGTCCCTGGCAGCTGCAGGCAGTGGTGCCAGGCTGAGAAGTTGGAGAAGTCGCGGCTCAGCAGTGCCCCAGCAAAGGATAGCTTGGCCTCAGGGTCCTGCCTGCCCGCCAGCACCCACTGGTGTTCCTAGGCATAGACTGAGAGGGCACCAGTATAAACCAGTAAGCACTGGGAGCCCATGGAGGCCCATGATGGCAGCTCCAAGTAGAAACCAGTAAGGCCTCATGCACCCAAACCCATCCTTAGTGTAGTCTAAAGGCTCCCAGATTTATACTGGGAGGGCACCAGTATAAGCCAGTAAGCACTGGGAGCCACTCCTGAGCCCCCGAGACCTGTGGCAGCATCTCCCAGTATAAACCAGTAAGCGTTGATGCGCCCAAACCTGCTCCCAGTGTGGTCTAGAGGCTCCCAGTGTGATCTAGTGAGATGGGGAACATAAATGGTTTTGAAAATTCAGAACTTTAGAAGTCTATGATATGCTTAAGCAGGTAGAGGGGAAATAGATCACATGGCAGAAACGGCATGTAACAAACCATATAGAAAATTGTTTGCCAGGTGTCCTAGGGTGATGTTATGGTGTTTGTATCTCCAATCGTGTGTCCTGATTATGTTTGGTATTATGTCCTGTGCTTCCAGGACTGACTCTGAGAGTGAAGCTTTGTTTTGTCTTGTTATCAGCCGGCTCACCTCCCCCATGGTCTATGTTTAGGAGAGGTTTTAGCTCGGTTTGCTGGCTTGCTTGCCTGCTTGCTCGCTTCTGCCTCTTTTTCTTTCCTTCGCTTTGCCCTTGCTTTTTTCTTATTAGTTAGTTCAGCTAAGCAGTCCAACTTTTTCCCTGGACTGTTTTCTCTTCCACCCCGTCCCCTCCCTCTCCTGGATACCATCTGAACCTGTTCTGGACGGGGACCTGGGAAACCCCAAGAAACACCGGGAGTCTACACTCTGTCACCGGCAGCAGTCATTCCCCAGCGCCAGAGACTGATAACTGAGCGACCACTCGCCAGAGAGACTGAGTTTGTCATCCCTTCAGAACGGTGAAAGAGTTTTTTTGTCAGCTGGTGTTGTCTTTTTTCCCTGTGCTGGGGAGTGTCTTGCTTGTTAAATAAACAGGTTTTTTCTCCCACTCTTCTCCGAGGAAATTCTTCCCGAACCCGGTGGGGTGGGGGGGAGGAGTCGTGGGGTTTGCTGTCTGGGGGCTCCTTCTGGAGGTTTTCCCCCCAAATTTGCCCAAAACCAGGACAAATAAATTGGCGCCCAACTCGAGGCTCGAGAAAGTGGGAAAAAACCCTGTTCTAATAATAATAATTTGGTTCAAATTCTTTTGTGTTGGTATAGAGCAGTTATTGGCTATGTTGTTGGAATTCATGTCTTTTGGGGTGGAGGCCTGCATGGGTTTTTGGTCCCTAGGGTTTTTTGAAGTCTTAATACCTCTGTGGTCCCTGGGTTTATTTGCTTATCCAGAAATAGCTCCGGTATTGTCCCTAATGCGTAGTTTCTGTAGCAGAGGGGCATTGACCAAAATATCCATCGGGCTGGGCTTGGTTTTAATGGCCTGCAGGAGATTTATAAAGGTGCTGGAATCTGTTCCAGGAATGTATGGTTCTTGGTTGTGGTTGTGCACTCAGTTTGTTAGAGGAGAAGCAGGGGATGAGGCTTTTCAGCCTTTGTTCTCCTTCTTCTCCTCTGAATTTGTTACATCCTTATTAGAGAATGTTCAGTTCCCCCTGAGTGTTAAAGAGACCATCTTTCTGGTGTTTAATATAGTAAGCTTTCTCTATACAGTCTGCAGTTTCTCTAGAATGAGAGCTGAGATTTCTAGAGGGGCTGAGACCCCTGACCCCAGAGTAGAGCCAGGCGTGAGGAATCCTGAATGGTGTGGGAAATGGGAGGATATGGGCCAAATCTTAAAGGAATTTTCTGACCCTACATCCTGGGATTTTCCATGTGAACAAATTCAGAACCCAGCTGAGGTGGCAAAGTACCTGAAAGTGAAGTGCCATGGTAATTCTAAGGAGAAGAAGATCATTGCAGTGAGCTGGGCCCTGGCATATGCTTACCGTACCCTGCTAGATACTGTAGGGCAGCAGACAGAGGAAGGGGGACAGGCAGATAAATCAGCCACTATCCCAGTCACTCAGGCTGCAGCCAACACCCCAGGCTCGAGGCCAACAACTACACCAGACAGTGAGCCTAAGCCAGCAGCTAAACCTGTCAGTAAGCCTCAACCAATGGCTGTTGCTACCAGCACGAGAAGTGGAAAGTGCACAGACAAGACTGATCGACCAGTGGATGATGATGATGATGATGATGATGATGCAGGAGAAGGACCCTCGACGCCTCCTGACATAAAACCAGGAGTCAAAGCAACTGGTAAAAGATCAGAGGCCAATATTGAGTCTTTTTCCCTAAAGGACCTCCGTGGCCTAAGAAAGGATTACACCCGACGACCTGATGAGTCTATAATTAGTTGGTTGGTCCGTCTTTGGGATGCTGCAGGCGAGGCTACAATTCTGGATGGCACTGAAGCCAGGCATTTGGGATCCCTGTCACATGATCCTGTCATCGACCAAGGAATGATGAGAGGGCCTAACCCTCACAGCCTCTGGGCACGGGTCCTGGACAGTGTAGCACAAAGATACCTGTGTGCAGATGATCTTTATATGCAGCAGACCCAGTGGAAGACGATAGAACAAGGGATCCAACGCCTGAGAGAAATGGCAGTGGCAGAGATTATCTTCTCAGATGACATAACAACTAGGAATCCGGACTTGGTACCATGTACATCTGTGATGTGGCGAAAACTTGTACGACTTGGGCCCCATGAATATGCTTCTGCTTTAGCAATAATGAAGCGGGACGAGAGGGATGAGACCGTGCTTGATATGGCAAAGAAGCTCCGAGCATATGCAGATGCTGTGCATGGCCCAACACATGCCAGAATTGCAGCTGTGGAAACACGTCTGCAGAAATTAGAAAACAAGATAGAGGAGAATCATAAAAGACTCAGGGAGGAGATTAAAGAGGACCTTCTCCAAATCTCAGCAGTACAAATTAGAGGCCCTGGTATCCAACGCAGACGTTCCCCTGATGGGGAGAGGAGGTACACCCCACGAGCTGAGCTGTGGTTCTTCCTACGTGATTGCGGAGAAAACATGAGGAGATGGGATGGAAAATCTACTGCTGCTCTGGCACAACGGGTGCGTGAATTGAAGGAAGGCAAGACCCAAAGAGGAAGTTCCACCAAAAGGAGAGCAGCTCCAGTTGCCCGTAGCCAAGCTGCCAAGTATGATGATGATGATATGTCTGATCCCCTTGAAGGAACCTCTAAGACATATGCCCAAGGAAAGAAGGATAAACAGGCTTAGAGGGGCCCTGCCTCTAGCCAGGGAGAGGCGAGGGAAAATCGTGTCTTCTGGACTGTGTGGATTCGTTGGCCTGGCACATCAGAACCACAAAAGTATAAAGCTTTGGTTGATACTGGTGCCCAATGCACATTAGTCCCATCAAGATATGTGGGGGCAGAATCTGTTTCTATTGCTGGTGTGACAGGTGGATCACAGGACTTTACCTTGGTGGAAGCTGATGTGAGCTTGACTTGACATGAATAGAAAAAACATCCTATTGTGACTGGCCCAGAGGCCCCATGCATTTTGGGCATAGATTACCTCCGAAGGGGGTATTTTAAAGATCCAAAAGGATTCAGGTGGGCATTTGGGATAGCAGCTGTGGTGACAGAGGGCATCCAGCAATTGAACACCTTGTCTGGACTGTCTGAGAATCCAAGTACTGTAGGACTTCTGAAGGGAGAAGAGCAAAAGGTACCAATTGCCACTTCCATAGTGCATCGCTGACAATACAGAACAACTCGAGATGCTGTGGCTCCCATCTATAAAATGATCCGTGAGCTGGAGAGCCAAGGGGTGGTCAGCAAAACCCACTCACCCTTCAACAGCCCCATCTGGCTTGTGTGTAAATCTGAAGGAGAATGGAGATTGACTGTGGACTATTGGGCATTGAATGAAGTGACTCCACCGCTGAGTGCTGCTGTGCCGGACATGCTGGAACTGCAGTACGAGCTGGAGTCCAAGGCAGCAAAGTGGTACGCCACCATTGACATCGCCAATGCATTTTTCTCCATTCCTCTGGCAGCAGAGTGCAGGCCTCAGTTTGCTTTCACATGGAGGGGAGTGCAGTACACCTGGAACCGACTGCCCCAGGGGTGGAAGCACAGTCCTACCATCTTCCATGGACTGATCCAGACTACACTAGAAAAGGGTGAGGCTCCAGAACATTTACAATATATTGATGATATCATTGTGTGGGGGAACACAGCAGCAGAAGTGTTCAAGAAAGGAGAGAGAATCATCCAAATCCTCCTGGAAGCCGGCTTCGCCATCAAGAAGAGTAAAGTTAAGGGACCTGCTCGAGAGATCCAGTTCCTGGGAGTGAAGTGGCAAGAAGGACGGCGTCAGATTCCTACTGATGTCATCAACAAAATCACAGCTATGTCCCCACCAACCAACAAGAAGGAGACACAAGCTTTCTTAGGCGCCATAGGTTTTTGGAGGATGCACATTCCTGAGTACAGTCAGATTGTGAGCCCTCTTTACCTGGTTACCCGCAAGAAGAACGATTTCCATTGGGGCCCTGAGCAGCAACAAGCTTTTGCCCAGATAAAGCAGGAAATTGCTCATGCAGTAGCCCTTGGCCCAGTCAGGACGGGACCAGATGTGAAGAACGTGCTCTACTCTGCAGCTGGGAACCATGGTCTGTCTTGGAGCCTGTGGCAGAAGGTGCCTGGTGAGACTCGAGGCCGACCATTAGGATTTTGGAGTCGGAGCTACAGAGGGTCTGAAGCTAACTACACCCCAACAGAGAAGGAGATCTTGGCCGCCTACGAAGGGGTCCAAGCAGCCTCAGAGGTGGTTGGCACAGAAGCACAACTCCTTCTGGCACCCCGACTACCGGTGCTGGGGTGGATGTTCAGAGGAAAGGTTCCCTCCACCCACCATGCCACCAGTGCTACATGGAGCAAGTGGATTGCCCTCATTACACAGTGCGCCCGGATTGGAAAACTGAATCGCCCTGGGATTTTGGAAGTAATTACAAATTGGCCTGAAGGTGAAAGTTTTGGTGTCACAGATGAGGAACAAGAACCAGTGACACGGGCTGAAGAAGCTCCACCATATAACCAACTGCCAGCAGAGGAAACACGCTATGCTCTATTCACCGACGGTTCCTGTCGCATTGTGGGGATGAATCGGAGGTGGAAAGCAGCCGTATGGAGCCCCACGCGACGGGTAGCAGAGGCCACTGAAGGAGAGGGTGGATCCAGTCAACTTGCTGAACTCAAAGCGGTTCAACTGGCCTTAGACATTGCAGGAAGAGAGAAGTGGCCAAAGCTTTACCTTTATACCGATTCATGGATGGTAGCCAATGCTCTGTGGGGATGGTTGGAGAGATGGAAAGAGGCTAACTGGCAGCATAGAGGAAAACCAATTTGGGCTGCCCAAGAGTGGAAAGATATCGCTACCCGGTTAGAGAAATTACCTGTGAAGGTTCACCATGTAGATGCCCATGTTCCCAGAAGTAGGGCTAATGAAGAGCAGAAAAACAATCAGCAGGTAGATCAGGCTGCAAAGATAGGGGTGTCAAAGATAGACCTTGATTGGGAACACAAGGGATAGTTATTCCTAGCACGATGGGCCCATGATGCCTCAGGTCATCAGGGCAGAGATGCCACCTATAAGTGGGCACGAGACCAAGGGGTGGATCTAACCATGGACAGTATTTCTCAAGTTATCCATGACTGTGAGACATGCGCTGCCATCAAGCAAGCCAAGCAGGTGAAGCCCCTCTGGTATGGGGGGCGGTGGTCCAAGTACAAGTATGGAGAGGCCTGGCAGATTGATTACATCACACTGCCCCAGACAGGCCAAGGCAAGCGCTATGTACTGACCATGGTGGAAGGCACCACTGGATGGTTGGAGACCTACCCTGTGCCTCATGCCACTGCTCGGAACACCATCCTGGGCCTTGAAAAGCAGGTCCTTTGGAGGCATGGCACCCCTGAGAGGATTGAGTCAGACAATGGGACTCATTTCAAGAATAGCCTTATCAACACTTGGGCTAGGGAACACGGCATTGAGTGGGTGTACCATATCCCCTACCATGCACCAGCTGCAGGGAAAGTGGAAAGGTACAATGGACTGTAAAAAACCACCTTGAGAGCATTGGGTGGGGGATCTTTCAAAAACTGGGAGCAGCATTTAGCAAAGGCCACTTGGTTAGTTAACACCCGGGGTTCCACCAACCGAGCGGGCCCTGCCCAGTCTGAGTCCCTGAATATAGTAGATGGAGACAAAGTCCCAGTGGCACATATCAGAGGTTTGTTAGGGAAGGCAGTTTGGATCAATTCTGCCCCGAGTATAGACAAACCCATTCGTGGGATTGTCTTTGCTCAAGGACCAGGTTGTACATGGTGGATAATGCAGAGAGATGGAACAACACGATGTGTGCCTCAGGGAGATCTGATTGTGGGGTGAGGCAGCATGAGACAGAAGGAAATATGTAAGTGTCAAAGGTCTGAGCAAGTGAGATGGAAGAAAATGTGTCCGAATAAGTGAAAGATGGAAATTTCTACTTGCTGAAGTTTTTACATGCTGTTTAGTATGTTCACGATATGGAGATAAGGGGTGGAATGTCCTAGGGTGATGTTATGGTGTTTGTATCTCCAATCGTGTGTTCTGATTATGTTTGGTATTATGTCCTGTGCTTCCAGGACTGACTCTGAAAGTGAAGCTTTGTTTTGTCTTGTTATCGGCCGGCTCACCTCCCCCATGGTCGATGTTTAGGAGAGGTTTTAGCTCTGTTTGCTTGCTTGCTTGCCTGCTTGCTTGCCTGCTTGCTCGCTTCTGCCTCTTTTTCTTTCCTTCGCTTTGCCCTGGCTTTTGCTTATTAGTTAGTTCAGCTAGGCAGTCCAACTTTTTTCCTGGACTGTTTTCTTTTCCACCCCGTCCCCTCCCTCTCCTGGATACCATCTGAACCTGTTCTGGACGGGGACCTGGGAAACCCCAAGAAACACCGGGAGTCTGCATTCTGTCACCTGCAGCAGTCATTCCCCAATGCCAGAGACTGATAACTGGTGACCACTCGCCAGAGAGACTGAGTTTGTCATCCCTTCAGAACGGTGAAAGAGTTTTTTTGTCAGCTGGTGTTGGGTTTTTTTTTCCCCTGTGCTGGGGAGTGTCTTGCTTGTTAAATAAACAGGTTTTTTTCTCCCACTCTTCTCTGAGGAAATTCTTCCCGAACCCGGTGGTGGGGGGGAGGAGTCGTGGGGTTTGCTGTCTGGGGGCTCCTTTTGGAGGTTTTCCCCCAAATTTGCCCAAAACCAGGACAGTATTCTATACTTTGATTGTATTAATTTCAAATACTTTGATTGTAGAAATTTAAAAAAATTACTATCAAAAATTTGCTACTCAATTTAATCTTGTTGTTTGATAAATTGGATAAATAGAATAACATTCATTACCCTCCCTTCCTTCCTGGAATCCTTCCTTCCTGGAATCCTTCCTTCCTTCCTGGAATCCTTCCTTCCTTCCTTCCTTCCTTCCTTCCTTCCTTCCTGGAATCCTTCCTTCCTTCCTGGAATCCTTCCTTCCTGGAATCCTTCCTTCCTGGAATCGCTCCTTCCTTCCTGGAATCCTCCCTTCCCCCTACCGAATGATCTTCCATCACTGACCAGGATCCCCAAAAAATGCTCCCAGCTGCAAGGCTGGCACAGCTCCAGGAGCCTTTGGACACCTCTCCCAGGGATGCACAGCCTCCCCTTGTTGGGCTGTCTGTGCAGGGCAGGGCCTGGACTCCATGATCCCACCGGGTCCCTCCCAGCTCAGACCCTCCTGCAATTCTCACCCTTTGCCTCAGCCTTTGTGTCCTTGAGAGGAGCTGGCAGAGCTGTTGGGGCCGGGCCAGGAGCAGGGCACCCCAACATTCCCCTCTCTGGGACACGGCAGCTGTGGCAGCCCCAGCGTTCCCCTGTCTGTGACACCACAGCCCTGGCAGCCCCAACCTTCCATCCCTGGAGACGCTCCATGGCAGCTTCCAGTCAACGCAAGGCACCGGCCACGGAGCACCCCCAGCCTGGCCTGATGGGGATTCCTCTGCACACAGCTCGGGCAAGGCCCCCCTGGACACCTTCCCTGTGCCACACACAAGTGTCACACACAGCTACAGAGCTCTGCCCACAGCTGCCAGGAGGAGCTGATTAAAAAAATAAAACAAAATTTAAAATTATAAACCACGATAATCAAACCCATCCAGGAAAACAAACAAATCCAACAAGAATGAGAGGAATGTTGAATTTGTCTTTACAAATGAGCTGTGGATCAGCCTGTAGATAAGGCTAGCACTGAGACATAAAAGAAACAATGGGATGGATTCCACTGATTGATGAATGGAAAGAGATATTTGCCTTTACAAACAAACTGTAGGGCTGCTGATAAATGAAATTGGATATCGAAAGATGAAAGAAGCAACGGGGGGAAAACTATGAATTCTATAAGAATTAAAAATTAAAAGGGAGGGTTATACATTAAAGGGGAATTTCAGGTATCAGGCGTTCCGGGAAGTCTGTGCCTCTCAAGTACCTCAGCCAATGGGGAAAGAGAGAGGGAAATGCGGCCGGGAAAATAGGATAAAAAGGAGGCTGTGTCCTCCGAAAATTTGAGAGATCCCAGGGGAATGTCCCATGGCCTCTCCCTTTATTCGAATAAAGCAAAAAGGACTCCTCTGTCTCCTTTTTGGACATAAACCTCTGGTGTTTGTGGATTAATTTTCCTGACAAGAACAACAAAACCCAAAACCACTAGAGAAGGAGAACATTCCCCCCAATAGACCTGTTCCATCCTTCACTCAGTACACCTGCACACACACAGGGGCTGAGACTGCAAAAAAAGAGAATTCCTTGAGTACATTTGCAGGAAAAGCAGGTTTAGGACAGGCTCTCAGTTCTGACTGTTCTCAGCAGATTGAAAACGGCCCCTTTGCCACCTGCAGGGCCCTTGCCAATGGCAAGTGCCACACCCTCAGCCCATGGAGGAGAAAAGGGCTCTGAATTGCCCACCCTGGCATGGAAACCCTGTTCCCAGGCTGCTTCACACACAGGATTCTTCTGGATGAATCCAGAAAGCCGAGGGTCTGCTCTGGCTCCTCCATGTCCTAAAGCTGCCTGACAGAAGAAATGGAGGGTGGGCTCCAGCAGCACAATCCCTGCTGGCCCAGGGCACAGTGCCAGGAAGGTCTCTGCGTGCCCAGCCTTTGCTCCAGCCAAGAAAAGCTCCCGGCACAGGCTCACCTTTCCTGCTCAGCCAGAACCCCCGAGTGCCCCAGCAGCAGGAAACTGACGGCTCTGGGCGGCACCGATGCTGGCAAACGCCAGACCTGGGCACTGCCAGCGTCAACAATCTGCTGGATCTGCAGTGCTGGCACCCACAAATCACCAGATCTGAGCAGTGCTGGTGCTGGAACCGGGGAATTGCCGAGTTTTGGCTTCCTGTGCATGCAAATTGCTGGACTTGGGATGTGCCAGGGTTGGGATGGATAATGATTGGACAGGAAAGTCTCACAGATAGGTATGTATGTGATAAATGAGATTCGTGCTAACTAAATTGTAACTATATTAGCAAAATTGTACTCATATCAATAGAAAATAATTGTTACAAAGCAAAAAAAAAGGAAATGAGTGAGACAAAGCAGATGGAATCCTCCAGATGTTGGAAGGGAGTAGTAGAAGGACGTAGGTCTGATAAGTAGCATCTAGAAACAGAAAGACTTGACCTTGGAATGGGCCAAAATGGGATGATTCCAAGCATGGGACTTAATTAGAGTCATGTTATGGAAAACATCTGCTCAGTCACACAGGGCGCCTGTGCTACCTGCAGGTCACACCTCGGTCATTGATGAAGATGATGAGCCTTCATCAGAAATAGACCCTCAAAAGGATGAGAGACCCCCTAACCCATTGGTAGAGCATGTGCCATACACATAGTGACGTAGATTTTAGGAATAGAAACTAGGAGGAGTTTTTTAGAAACTTCTGTATTAATATGTATTAGCATATAGTATATAAGTGGGAATTTTGGCTTGATTGTTCAGTACGTGAGGAAGGGCGAGCCCCTCCCCGTACCCCCGGCTGGTTTTGCTTATGATTTATAGGAACCTCAATTATACTAAATTACTAACTGCCAAATTTTGTATATATTCGGATATATGTATCCAATATATTTTGATTGTATTCATTTATATACAACTGTTGCTATTAAAAAAATTGCAGCAGAATTTAACCTTGTTGTCTGATAAATTGTACAAATAGAACGGCATTCATGACAGAGAGAATCATTTCCAGAGTGATCTTGGTGCTGAATGTCTCCTCAGGAGCTCTGGGCACAGAGAAGAATGAGCCCCTTGCTGGCTGGGCCTGTTTGGACAACCTGCTCCTCACCCCCATCATAACTGTGTCATGATATCACCCACCTTTGACTGACAACCCAAAATAGAAAAAAAATTAAATTTCTCTTGAAATTAAAAATGTTCTTAAATATTAATATATAACTATATTTTTTATTTATAATAGTACTATTCTATACTTTTATAACAAATTTTTTGTATTTGTAATAAAGCTCTACACATTATTAGCAACCAAAATAATTATTAGCCAATGGTTCTAAGTAACACAATTCCCTTCATTAATTAAATAAACTCTCCTGGTTATTTATTTCTCCCTCTTCATGATAATTTGTAATATTTGATAATTTGTAATATTTGTAGTCATTTGGTCACCTTTATTATCATCTTTTTCTCCGACAGCGTCCAGGGGGGCACTTCGGGTCCAGGGAGACATTTCTGGGGCACATTCGCGGCAATTTTGGGTCTGGGGAACGAATTTAGAAGGAAGTTGAGGACGGGAGGACACTTGGGAGCGTCAAGTGGGCACTAAAAGAGAACTTGGAGATGCTGAGGGAAAGTCTGGGCTTCGGATGTTACCTGGCTGTTTCAGGGAGGCCCTTGGCGGTCAGGGAGGGGAATCTGGGGCCATTCGGGGTCCGGACGGGCACTCGGGGGCTCTAACGGGGCTCTCCGGGCCGCGGGGAGTGATGGGAGTTGTAGGCGCGGGTATAATAAGGCTTAATGGAGCCGTGGAGCATCACGGGAGTTGTAGGCGCAGCTGCAGTGTCTCTCAGTGGAGTGCAAGGCATTATGGGAGATGAAGTCATGGCGAGAATGGCGTTTACCTGGAACAGCGGAGCATCATGGGAGCTGTAGTCCCGGAAGTTGTTCTTACGGAGAGTTTAGGGATCTAGGAAGGCATTTAGGGGACAGTTTTCCCTCGGAGTGGCGGCTTCAGGTCCTCAGCGGGGAACATATACGGGTCAAGAGAACTTGGGGGAGCCTGCGGAGCTCTAACCGGGCTCTTTAGGGCGCTGGGCAGGGCAGGAGTTTTCGGCGCGGGACTGGATTATGAGGTCCTGCGAGCTCGCGGGTGTGACAATTGATAAAAGATTCGTGTTAATCACAATAGCATTGGGATTTGCATAAACCAGAATGCTAAGCTCTGAAGTGAAGCATGGACACTAGATAAAGGAAATTATATGATTAAATAATTTTGTTTAAAATCACCTTGTTATGTTATATTATGTTGTATTATGTTACATTACATTATGTTATGTTTTTTTCAAACAAGTTGTATCGGCTACCAGCTTGCAAAATCGAACTTCCAAAAAAAAAAACCCTTCCTGCCTTTGTCTGATCAATGCTGCCTATCTCAAGGACCAGACTTCCAGGACTTCTCTGGTGGCTATCTACAAGGACCAGATGGCTATCTGTGACTGATTATCACCCAAAGGCTTTGTGAATTTGTGTAAGGATGTTTATTCAACCACCACTGCTTACCTAGCAAAATTATGACAGCAAAAAAAAAAAAAAAAAAAAAAAAGAAGAAAAAAAAAAACCCCAAAAGTATTGATTACAATGAGAACCCACAGTATAAGAAGAGGCTGCAAACCAAGGTTCGGTGGAGCGTGGAGTGGGCGGTGACCCCTCACGTTCCCCAGCGCTGCTTGCTCTTTCTATATCAAATAAAGCAATCTAAATTTTGCTGAAAATCGAGACTTTTGTCTCTCATTTATAACAATTTGGTGCCGATACCCGGGACGTCCTTGGAGCCCTGAGAGGCACTGCGATTTCGGGGAGGCGCCCACTGCTGTGGCCCCGGTTCGTCAGTGATTCTCGGGACCCATCGACGTCCCGCACCATAGAGACTGAGCAAGGAAAATCTCCCCGGAAGACCGCGGCAAAATCACCTGTAATTCTCGTGCACGGAGACCCAGACAGGAGCATCGGACTGTGAGTATCTGTGTGGTTTGGTGGGGATGACTGTGTGCTTGCCTGAATGAGACGTGGCCTTTGCTGCGAAGCGAGAGCGGAGTCCTTCTATCCGCGTTTCCAGCATCCCGCGAGGGACCTGGCCGGTGACCGGACGAAGCGAGTGAGCACAAAGGGAGAGACTGCTTTTCTTGTCCTAGCCCAGGTAGAGGCTGGGTCCTTCCCATCCTAGTCCAGGTAGAGGCTAGATCCTTCCCATCCTAGTCCAGGCAAAGGCAGGACCCGGGAAGGTGAGCGGGGGGAGAGGGGGAGGAAAAGAAAAGCAGATGGCAACACACGAGTCACGGAGGGAGAAAGGAAAAGCTGCTTTTCCCATCCCAGCCCAGGTAAAGGCGGGTTCCAGTCCATCCTGACCCAAGGAGAGGCAGGGGTTTGGGCGGAACACATCGGGGAGTACAAACACCTCAAGACAGTCCCTTGAGGTAAAAATGGGACAAAGAGAGAGTAAGATTCTGAGTCCCAAGGACCCATGAAGAGGTTCAAGTTCATTTGGTCCACAAGGAGACTGGGAAAATAAAGACAAGACAAGTAGGTTGCCAGAAATACCACCAGGCAGTCCTTTGGGAGTAATATTAAGATGTTGGGACACAGGGGCGGTATACAGAGGAAAAAGTAAAGAAAAATTGATTCAATATTGCATGGTGGAATGGACCAGAGAAATGATCCGTAAAGATAACCTATACTGGCCCATGTTCGGATCATTTGAGGGTTGGATTTGTCGGGCATTAAACACATATGTGGCTTGTAAAAAACCATTTAACAGAGAGGAATGTGAGTATGCTGCCCTGTGGGCAAAACAGTCCAAGCCATCCTTGATATATACTTTAAAAGAAAAAGAGGATGAGGATAAAAAAAAGGTTACCTGGGAACCCCTTGATAATCTCCCAGCTCCGTATAATACAGAAAATACAGGAGAACCCCCCACGCACCCACTTCTCCTCCTGGTACTCCCATAGCTCTAAGAACTCGCTCCAGTCAAAGGAATACCAGGAGAGATGGTATCACCAGAGAGGAGGGAGATAACGACACAAAGGCTCGCCTTTACCCCCTGAGGGAAGTGCCATTAGCAGGACAACAGGCTGGATTAATTGGATTTGTAAATGTTCCCTTGAACACTGGGGAAGTGAGGAACTTTAAAAAAGAAATGGGAAAACTATTAGAAGATCCTATAGGGGTATCGGAGAGACTAGATCAATTCCTCGGACCAAGTATGTATACTTGGATGGAATTACAATCTATATTAAGTATCCTATTCACCACAGAAGAACGGGAAATGATCAGACAGGCTGGAATGAGGGTATGGGACCGGGAGCATCAGATTGGACCTAGGGGAGACCAGAAATGGCCATTAAATAATCCTAACTGGGATAATCAGAATGATGTTCATCGCCAGAATATGATGGACTTCAGATGGATACTCGTTAAAGGTATCCGAGAATCAGTTCCTAAAGGACAAAATATTAATAAAGCTTTTAGTGAGGAAAAAAAAAAAAAAAAAAAAAAAGACGAATCCCCGACTGACTGGTTGGATCGGCTGAGGAAAAATCTCCAAATGTACTCCGGGATAGACCCTGATACACAAGTGGCTCAGGCACTCCTCAAAACCCAATTTGTTGCTCGATCACGGGGAGATATTAGAAAGAAATTAGAAAAGTTAGACGATTGGCAAGATCGGGGGTTACAAGAATTGCTAAGAGAAGCAGAAAGCAAAAGCTAGAATCTTTATAGCTGCAGTTCGTGAAACACAGAAAGAAACCCAGCAGAAAGGGGGAGGGAAACCACAAAAACCCCCACCGAAACAAGGAAATGAAGCAGGAAATTATTCACCAAGGCGAACCTGCTTTTACTGTAACAAGAAAGGTCAAATAAGGAAAAATTGTAAAGAACAGATACAGGATGAAAAAAAAAAAAGTTCCAGGAAGACGAATAGGGGTGTCAGGGGCTGTATGTACTGGGGACCATAGCATCTAAAGAGCCCTTGATAATATTAAAGATTGGTCCCCAGGGAGAGGAGGTGGAATTTTTAGTAGATACAGAAACCCAAAAATCCATAATTAAACACCTACCAAAAAGGTGTAAACCTAGTAGAGAAACAGCACTCGTGGTTGGAGCAAAAGGTGAACCATTTCGGGTCCCTATTATTAAAAATGTGCAAATTGAGACCCAGAACAAAACTGAATTAAAAGATCTGCTGTTATTGCCAGAGGCAGAAAATAATTTATTGGGGAGGGATTTAATAATAGCATTGGATTTGAAAACTGAAGTATCCCAAGGGAAGCTTAAAATTTTTGCTTTAACCCAAAAGGATGAGAAGCAAATATGTCCTGAGGTGTTGTACACCCCTGGAGAAATAGGGAAGTTAAAAATGAAACCTATCAAAGTGAAAATCACTGATCCCGATTTACCTATCCGAGTTCATCAATATCCAATATCACTGTAAGGGAGACGGGGCCTTAAGCCTCTCATAGAAAACCTTTTGCAACAGGGGGCTTTGGAACCATGTATGTCCCCACATAATACTCCTATTCTGCCTGTCAAAAAGACAGACGGGAATTACAGATTGGTTCAGGATTTGAGAGCTATAAATCAGCGAACTGTTACCAAATTTCCTGTAGTAGCAAACCCTTACACACTCTTAAAGGAGTTGTCCCCTGACTACACTTGGTATAGTGTAATAGATCTAAAAGATGCCTTCTGGGCATGCCCATTAGAGGAAAGTAGCAGAGATTGCTTTGCCTTTGAATGGGAAGATCCTGATAAGGGCAGGAAACAACAACTGCGTTGGACAGTATTGCCTCAGGGCTTTACAGAATCTCCCAATCTCTTTGGACAAGCCCTAGAAGAATTAATTCAGTCTTTTGAGTCACCAAAAAGGATGTAATTGTAGCCCGTTCATTAAAAAAAAAACAAAACCAAAAAGGTGTCCATATTGTACTGAGTTGTGGTGGTGTTCTTCCTATGGTGGGTATCCCCCACTCGCATTATGTGTTCAGTGTAGAAGAAATGAATGTAAGGAAACTATTAAGGTACTTAATACCCTATCAGCACAAGGAGAAGTCGAAATTGATGATCATAACTGGTGGGAGTTATTTGAGAATGGAACAAGAGGAAAAACGAAAGCCAGAGCAGAGGTATTGGCAAAAAAGAGTCGGAAGGGTTGTGTATACCGAGCTGTTACTGCTGTACCTCGTACTGAAATGTTAAAGCTAAATTTGGGACAAAAATAAGAAACACTACCAAAAGAGAAAGACAAAGTGGGAGACCCCAGGACATATTCCCTGCTGCCGAGAAGATGAAACAAACCTCGGCTACTGGCAGCAACCCCGTAGGCCTTGAGGGAGGCAGAGGGATGAAAATGGTCATGGGAGTCATCCTATTGCTAATGATGATAAAAGGAAATAATGCTGATGCTTGTTCCAAGTGTCACCAGACAATTGGGTACGGGGATGCACGGTATCCACCCTTGCCTTCCACACACACATCAATTCGGCCTGCTATAATAAACACATTATGCACTATTATGGACAGAAGTGGCCACCAATTCGGGAAAAGGAGGGTGGGCTCCATCAGCATACCAAAGTTGCCCAGTAGGAGAGACACACCTCTGCTTCACAAAAGAAGGTATGTGGGGATATTCAGATCAGGGAGGAGTGCAAGATCACTACAAGGAGGAATTGATTAAAAAAAAAATTATAACTAAAATGTTCAAAGGAAAAAGGACAAACCGTGGGGGACGTTTTAACTTGTATGAGAAAATAAAACAACAACTCAGCGAATGGGACTTATCCACCTTGGGAAAGAATTTATTTGTAGAATTAATGAAAGAAATTACTACTGATCTTAACTCACTGTTGGATCTGTAGAGGAATGCAGATGACTGAACAATGGCCATGGAGGGGGGGAGGGATTAGGGCCAGAACAGTTGCTACAGTGAAATCAAACAGAAATATCGAGGGGGAGTGTGTGGGAAATTTAATAATTCTGAATACTGATTAGAAATTTATTATAATAGTGAAGTAATTACTAAAATTGCAGAAGAAATAAAACGAATAGCCCATGTACCTGTACAAACCTGAAAGAATATGCTTAATGATAATTGGTGGAATAACCTGTTGGGGGGAGCTTGGCGGCAAAAATTAAGGTTTATGTTAACATGTGCATTATTAGGACTACTGTTCATCCCTTGTCTTGTTCCATGCTTCATTCGACTAATCCAGTTGGTGGTTCAAGGAATGCAAGTTGCTACAATACCAATAGACCCTGAGAAGGCAACAAAATTAATGGCAGTAGATGTATTAAATCTAGTACAAGAAGTACTGACAAAATTTGAAACCAGAACATGAATCAATGGGATAAAAAAAGAGAAGTGGGGAAATTGTGACAATTGATAAAAGATTCGTGTTAATCACAAAAGCATTGGGGTTTCTATATACCAGAATACTAAGCTCTGAAATGAAGCATGGACACTAGATAAAGGAAATTATATGATAAAATCATTCTGTTTAAAATCACCATGTTATGTTATATTATGTTGTATTATCTTACATTATGTTATGTTATGTTTTTCAAATAAGTTGTATTGACTACCAGCTTGCAAAATCGGACTACCCAAAAAGCCCTTCCTGCCTTTGTCTAATCAATACTGCCTATCTCAAGGACCAGACTCCCAGAACTTCTCTGGTGCTTATCTCGAAGGACCGGATGGCTATCTGTGACTGATTATCACCCAAAGGCTTTGTGAATTTGTGTACAACGAGAACCCACAGTATAAGAAGAGGCTGCAAACCAAGGTTCGGTGGAGAGTGGAGTGGGCGGTGACCCCTCACGGTCCTCAGCGCGCTGCTTGCTCTTTCTTTATCAAATAAAGAAATCTAAATTTTGCTGAATATTGAGACTTTTGTCTCTCATTTATAACAAGGTTCACCTTTTCCTCCTCCATGTGTAACGTCGTCTAGAGCACAGAGGTCCCAGGAGCTGCTTCCTCCTGAGCCAGTGGCACTCCTGGCACTGGGCAGCGCAGGGCCCTGTGCCCCGTATATACCCCTGCAGGGCGGGGCTGTACCATGTCACCAGGACAACAGAATGGCCAACAGCACCCAGGAACCCGATAGAACGGCCCTGTGTCACAAAGGGCCCAGCCCAGCAACCCTTCAGCAGCCCAAGCCCCTGGAAGTGGCATGGAGCAGGTGCCCAGCAGGTGCTGGCTTTGCAGGCTGGGCTGTGCGGGGCCAGAGGAATTGGCCGGATGGACGCAGGCAGGGAGTTGTGGTCAGCGGCTCCATGGGCGGCTGCAGGCCGGGGATGAGGGGTGTCCCTCAGGGAGGGCTCTGCCTCGGCCCCGGGGCGGCCCAATGCGAGGGCGAGGGGCTGGGGGGGCCATGGGGGCGTTCGATCAATGGGGAGGGTCCGGGGAGTGCTGAGAAGGGGGTGGTGAGTGGGGACTGGGAGGGGTCCCATGGATTTGGGGGGAGTCTTGATGAGTGTGGGGGGAGTCCCATGGATTTTGGGGTCCTGGTGACGGGGGGGAGCGGTGAATGGGGGGGTCCCATGGATGGGGGAGGGGCGGTGAGTGAGGGGGGGGTCCCAGCGCTTTGGGGGGGTCGGTGAACGGGGGGGCAGTGAATAGGGGGAGTCCCGGTAAATTAGGGGGGTCCCTGGTGATAACTGGAGGAGGAGAGGGGGGAAAGGAGCGAGCCCCAAGGGACTCCCCCCGGTGCTGGGGACACCCCGGTGCCCCCCCAGCTCACAGCCCCCTGCCATTCCCGCTCCTGTTCCTGGGGGAAGTCAAAGGGGAGGGGCGGAATCCCCGGGATGGGCAGGGGGGGCACAAAGGGGGGTCCGGGCCCTGTGCACCGGAGGGTGGTCGGTACACGAGGGGGGGGGTCCAGTCCCGGTGCCCGAGGGGGCGTCCCGGTGCCCGGTGATTGATGGAGGGGGTCTCCGGCGATTCCTCGGGAAAGGGGGGGCGGTCCGGTGATGCCGGTGCACGAGGAGGGGAGAGAGGAAACTCGAGGGTCCTGAGGGGGTCCCGGTGCACGAGGACGGTTAAATTCGGGGGTCCTGGTGCTCGGAGGGGGGGTCGGTTCCTGGTGTGTGACTCAGAGAGAGACCCCGGTGACACTGGGGATCCTGGCACGGGGCTGGTGACACTTAGGGGGTCCGGGTGGCACAGAGACTCTCCCCAAATTCTCTGGCACGAGGTCCTGGTGGCACGAGGGGCTCTTGGTGACACGAGGAGCTGGTGGCACTCCAGGGGCTCCTGATGGCACAAGGAGCTGGGGGCATTTGAGGGGCTCTTGGTGACACAGGGCTCTCAGTGTCACTCGCAGGGCTCTCGGTGATACGAGGAGTCCCCCCGTTCCTCCTGGTGGCACTCGAGGAGCTCTTGGTGACATTCGCAGGGCTCTTAATGACACGAGGGGCTCCCAAATTCCTCTCGATGACACGAGGATCCCCCAAATTCCTCTGGGTGACATAAAGAGCTCCCCAAACTGGTCTGGGTGACACGAGGAGACGGTGGCAGGAGAGGAGCCCTTTGCACGAGGATCCGTCGCACGAGAACCCCAAAATTCCTTGAGCGAACCCCCCCGAAATCCTCGCGCGGGAACCGCCCCCCTCAGCGCGAGCCCAACCCCACCCCTTGCTCCTCACCCCGGGGGTCTCCGGGTGATCCCGCCCCAGGTCCTCCCCTTTCCCCCTTTTCCCCCAGGACTTGGAAGGTCATAGGGACTGAAGGGGGGGTGCAGGTGCGGGGTTTTTTTTTCGGAGGGGTCCCGGCGGCCCCCGGGGCGGGGTCAGTGCTCAGCAGCGGGGCCGCGCCGCTCGCACCCGTTGGCCGAGATCCGGGGGGAGCGGGGGCGGCCCGCGGAGCCCCTGGGCCCCCAAATCACACCCGGGTCTGCTGCTTTAGTCCTGTGCTCCCAGCGCTGATTTTTCTCTTTATTCAGTCTTTTGGTGTATTTTTTTTGCTAAGATTTAATAAACCTTTAAAATTTTACAAAGTGAGCGTCGTTTCTCCAACCCTGCGCTGCCGGGGTAGGAGTTTCAGCTGGAAGGAGGGAGGCGTGTGGAAAGCTGGTTTGAAGGGTCTTCATTTACTTCTCATTATCCTGCTCTGAGTTTTTGGAGTTTTCTGCCAGAAATCTCTCCCCTCTTCCACTCATCCACAGGGGATGTGGAGCAGTTTTCCCTGTTTGGGGGAAATTAAAGCCAAGCACAGACGCTCCGAATTAGGGGTAGCAGAAGTGAGGCTCCAGGGGTTCCCTCTGAGCCGGAGCCAGCGAACACGCGGGGCTGGGAAAGGCGTGCCGGGAGCTGCGGAGAACTTTGTGTTTCCAGGCCAATGGCGGCTCGGGCCCGGGCCCGTTCCAGGGCTGTTCCTCATCTCCGCCTTTGCCCTCACACAGCCCGGGGGGCCCTGAGAGCGCGGGCCGAGGCTGGGCCGTGTGCAGAGCCCGCCCCTCGCTGCCATTGGCTGATTGTGCCAATGTCACTCCTGGTTGTTGCGCGCTGATTGGGCAGAGCAGCAAAGGCGCCATTGTGGCAGCGTCTGTGCGGGCCCGGCAGCGGCGGCAGCGGCCGGAGCCCGGGGAGGCAGCGGCGGAGCTCGGAGGCGGCCCCAGCGCAGGTGGGAGCCGCGCTCGGTTGTGCGGGGGCTCGGGGCTCGCTGCGGGCCGAGGGGGCGGCAGGGGGCTCTGGCGGGTTGGTTGTGCCGGTGCCGGCCCGTGTTGGCGCTGGGCTGAGGGCGCTGCGGGAGCGGCTGCCCGCGGTCTCCTTCCCGCTGGGGCCTCGGCAGGAGCCGGTGCCGGGGCAGCGCTGGCTCGTCCCGGTTGCTGTGGGTGGCACAGAGGTGTCTGCCCTGTGCCCGGGGCTGTGCGGGAAAATTCCCGTGGCCAGAGGTTTGTGTGCCCAGAGGAGACAGAGGAGTCTTGTAAAAGTGACTTTATTGATGAACAAAGAGAGACGCCATGCGGCATTTGCCATGCGGTCTCTAAAACGCAGCCTCCTTTTTATCCTCATTTTCCCGTCTGCATCTCCCTCTCTCTTTCCCCACTGGCTGAGATACTTGGAAGGTTCAGACTTCGTGATCCGCCTACTGCATGTCCTCGTTAATATGCACTCTACTACGATATTAATCTTACTGCCTTCAATCCCTCCTTTTCTCGTTTTCTCAAGAATTGCCTTTACAAACTTTTAATTTCCGTTGACTCAATCTCTTTTCCTGCATCCTCTTTGACGCAAGGTGTCTTGCATGGTAAAAAGATGAGAGTTGCTGCAGCAGGTCAGAGGAGGAGCAGCATTCGTTTAAGCCATGGTCTGCCAGGGAACCATGAAAACGTGTCCCATTCCCATCCTTTCCCTCTTTGGACTGGTACATGAGCTAATTTCTTATTTCCTTTGTTATCTGTTTCACCACTTTCCGGTTATCATCTGCTTGCAAACAGCAATTTCAATAGTTTAATTTTCCACAAACTCCACCTTTTTCTGTTAATAGATAATCTGATCCCATCCCATGGTGAAATGTCTCATTCCTCATTTCAGTGGATTGGTCGTCAGGAAGTTCAGGAGCTGGGGCTGTCTGGTTGGTTATTATTTCAAGGACACTTTTTAACCTAATTATGCCACTCAAATTACGGATGGATTTTCTGTCTTCTGATATGAATTCGTTAGGGATCCCAGGGGTTGGTCCATGGTGTTGTAGGATTTGTTCTAGTGGCCGTTCATCTTTTTCCCAATTTTGGGTGCTCCTTCCAGCCAGGGCTGCTGCATCAATTGACCACTTTTATCTTATTAAATCATCAAATGTTTGGATTCCCAAGTGATTTCTCTGGACTAGCAAAAACACCTCAGTGCTCTGGGGAGAGGGATGATTCCCCCCCCACACTTTTTTTTCATGAAGTTTTCCCAACATTCTCCATTTGCTGTTTCCCTTTGCAGCTTAACCAATTTCTGTTGCAGTCAGATATCCTCACTGTGGACTCTGCCTTTATCTGTGCAAATTCCATCTGTGCAAGCAGGCAGAGCTTGGGGTGAGGGGCAGAGAGAATCAGCCAAATTCCTCCCCCAGGCAGGAAGATCCTGGGGCATTGTCCACACTTTGCTTCAGGTAATTTGCATTTCTAAAGCTCCCCTCCTGGCTGCCTGGAACCGATGCTTTTCTTCCAGAGCTGCCATTAGGTGATTCACATGTGCACCCCCACAACCTGCTTGTTTTGTTTTGTTTTGTTTTCTAAACGATTTTGTATTAACTGGTTATGCATTAAAGTCTCACCATTAATACTCTTCTAGTTTTGCCAAATGCAACCTAAAGATGCGCATCCAAAAATCCATTCCGACATTCTGCCGTCATTAAGAGCCTCCTGCAAATATGTAGAAAAATATTCCAATGCAATCAAGTTTTTTCTGCTTTTCCTGGGAGTAAAAATTGTCACAACCCTGGCCCAATCCTAACTGATAATATAAAAGTAGGATTATTATGAAATTTTTTTCTAATGGTGTAATCTTGTCAGTTAAACTGCAGGAAAAACAAAACTCTCCAATAATATCTTTGGTGTTAGAGAGTCAAGGTTTTACTTGATTCTGGTCGGGGTGTGCAACAGAAATAATTTCATCCACACATAGCCCGGATGTGCAAAGAAAATCATTCCGTGACACGTGAGTTTTACTAGATTTTCATAAAGTTTTTACAGCCTGAACCCATAGAAATCCACTCGTCTGTTCCTCACTGCTTCAAAGTTGTGTTGTTCTTAGTATTTTGTTTCGTAGCAGACCCGGATTTCTCCTCTTGTGATGTTAATGAGGTCCGAACTCCTGGATTTCCTTCTCAGCCTTTTCCAGACCAGGTGTCTCCATCTATGCTCTATGCCGGGGGCAGTCTGGGGTGGGTGTTCTTTGATATTTGCTGATGTTTCGTTGAGGTTTTGTTGATGGCCATTCTCTCTGTGGGTATCTTTTGGGCTCTTCCCAGTCTGTTGACATACTAAACTCATCCCTATTGACTGGTGTAACACCCATTAAAAAGTTCTTTAAAATTTCTTTCCCCAGTGCAAAGGCAAAACAAGCCTGAGTTGAGAAATAACTTTTAAAAATTTAAACTAGGTATATTTTCCAACAATGGAATCTCGGGCAGGCCAGTGTGTGAGTGTAACTGAGAGGCAGAGTGGAATTCTGCCATTGTCTTCCCCAGCAGCTGTGGCAGTGCAGGCACTCTTTTGGTTATCAAAGCTTTAATTTGATCCAAGACTTGACCAACAGGAGATCCTCCTTCCAGCAGTTTTTGGGCCTCAGGTCCCATTAAAGCTGTGGCTGCACAATTCTGCAGACAATGAGGCCACTCTGGCCACTGGGTTAAATATTTTAGCATGAGAATTCCTTTGGCATGGCCCTGTTTAGCATTCTCATACAATTCAAATTCTTTTTCCCTTTGTAGTAGGGCCAGGGCAGGAGGCTCAGTTAATCTGCTTTTTAACACTTGAAAATTCTGCTTTCCTCCTGGTGTCCATCCCTCCAGTTTCTTGACTGGCAAGATAGGAATGTCTTAGGAAGAAATCCCTGGCTCCAAAAGCCCTGCCTTTAGCAGGGACTCAATAAGAGGCTGTAAGCCCTTCCTTCCCTCCCTTGGAATAGGGTATTGCTTTCAGACGCCACTTGTCCTGGTTGCTTCAAAGTACTTTGGAGAGGCTCCATATCTAATTTCCCTATTTTCCTGGAGCTGCCCACACTTCTGGGCTCACTTCAGCATAGGCCTTGCCAGACATTTGACACAAAGACACAACAGAATTAGCCTCTGTATCACCTTTTCCAATATTAATTTGCATTCCAAATTTAGACATCAAAAACCTTCCCAGTAAATTACAATCACAATTAGGAACACATAGGAATTCCTGCATTTCAAACCCAGTCCCCTGGGTGCTGGGGCCCCCTTGGGCCCTGGGGTTCATCCCTCAGGGGCTGTAGAAACTCTGCCATGGCCTTTGCCTTCCCCTTGGCCTTTTCCTCATCCCTTCTTGCATTCCCCTGCTGTGCCTTTGTGACCAAGTGCTCCAGGGGCTTTTTCTGCCCCTCCTGCAGCCCCCTCAGTGCCTGGGGGTGCTCATCCTCTGACAGCTGCTGAGCTTTCTGCAAAATCATTCCTTTCTGCAGGGACCCAAACAAAATGCTTAAAAGCTGATCTCGATCCTTGCACGTCCAATCCCCATTTCCAGGCTGTTCCTTCGTGCTGCTCCTTGTGCTGTGGCTGCCGTGGCCAGCCCGTATCCCAGAGCCGGTGCCTGTCCTGCCGCAGTGTCCAAACGCGGCCCCCCCGGCGGGCAGGGCCGGCAGCTCCACGGGGCCGGGCAGCGGCCGGGGCGTCCCGCAGCCTCCTGGGGGCCGGGGGCCACTGCCGGGCCTGCAATTGCCGGGGGGTGCTGGGCTCAGGCAGCGCCCGGCGCTGAGCCCCGGCTGCCCCACAGCCCCGGCCCGGCCCCGCAGCTCCCCACAGGCCCCCAGCCCGTGCTCCCGGTGCCGCCCCTCTGCGCCCGCTCCTGCCGCTACCCAGCACAGAGAAACCCCCTGGAATCCTGACCTCCTTGTGTGCCTGTCCTGGGAACCGGGGATACAAAGGATCTGCATCAGCTGGCAACTTCTGAGGATAAGAGCCTACTGAAAAAAATGCCCATCCTCAGTATTTTTCTCTTCCTTCTCTTTGTCATCATCCATTTTCTTCCCACATAGATTCCTCCTGCTGCTTCTTGCCTGAGCCATATTCCTGCACACTCCCCTTCACCCAATTCCTTCCCAGCACAGCAACAGCATCCATCTCCTGTTGTCTAAATCCCTTCTGGACTTCCCTTAATGCCCCTGTGGGTGTCCATGTCCTTGATTACCTCTGGGAGAATGTCCAAACGCTCTCAACATGCTCCCAAGGGACCCTTCAGAGATATTTTGGGATCATCATCCCTTTTGCTGGGATCCCTTCCCGGCTTTCCCTTTCTACCCTCCATGGGTGCCCTGCCATGTTTAGTCCCCGAAGATCCCACTGTAGTCACTGCTGAGATTTTCAGTGCTCTCTGGCTGCCGACTCTTCCCAGCCCCCCTGATCTGTCACTCGTCTGTCTCCTGGCCCCAGCGCCCCCCGGCAGGGGAATTTGGGGAGGTGGGAGGGGGGGAGCGCCAAGGCCGGGCCCCCCCGCGCTGTGGTGGCGGCAGCGGCTGCAGTGGGGAGCGAGTGCGGGCGGGAGCGGCCGAGAGCCCAGCGCTGCCCCAGCCCGAGCTGCCCCAGCTCCATCGCTGCCCCTGCGCTGGGATGCTGTGGGTTTGGGGGGAAGAGGGAGCCGGCAGTGGGTGCTGGGCCTGGGGGCAGCAGGAGAAGGGAAGGAGAAGCAGGGTTGAAGAACCAAGTGGTCAAATACTGTACGTGGGAGGAGAAGGTGGCATTGTGCGGGAGGAGGACGAATAGTAGGAGGAAGAGGAGTGTGAGAAGGAGTAGGGACACAGGAGGAGGAGAAGCAGAATCAGTAAACACCACAAGGTTCCACCTCTTCCTTTATCTGCAGCCTCCCCCAGCCCCAGGAGCATTGTCTCCCCACATGCAGCAGGTGACTGAAGAGGACCATGCATGATTTTCACAGGGGTGAATCTTGGTGTTTGTGAGCTTTATTGGATTAAATGTTGGTGCTTTGATTTTTTGCAGGGGCTGAATCTTTATATTTTGGAAGGGATTTGGGCTGAAACTTGCTTTTTGGGGAGTTTTTGATCTGTGTCTTGATGTTTCAATAATTTTTGTGCTGAATCATTGTGTTTTGGGGGTTCTTATAGACACAAGATGCCCAATGACTTCCTGAGTTGCACTTTGGAAGGAGGAACCCTCAGCCCAAGGTGCTCTCTTGTGTTTCCCTCCAAACCAGGATTTGTCATTCCCAAGGAGTGGATGGATGGAGGAAAAGTCCCAGGGATCCCACAGGAAGTGGGGCTGCAAACCCAGCCCAGGGAGCTGTGAGGAAAAAAGACCCTCCCTGAGACGGGAAGGCTGCTGGAGATCCAGATGGAGCTCAGAGCTGGTGGAGAAGCCTCCTGGAGGGGAGAAGCCCCACAAATGCTCACAATGTGGGAAGGGTTTCAGCTACAGGTCCCAGCTGATCCTACACCAGAGGATCCACACTGGGGAAAAGCCCTATGAGTGTGGGGAATGCAGGAAGAGCTTCAGCACTATTTCTTATCTGATGCAGCACCAGGTGATCCACACAGGGGAACGGCCCTACACCTGCTTGGAATGTCAGGAGAGCTTTGGGTGGAGCTCTGACCTGAGAAGACACCAGCGCATCCACACTGGGGAGAGGCCCTACGAGTGTCCCAAGTGCGGGAAGAAGTTTCAGACCAGCTCTCATCTCCTCAGACATGAGCGGATTCACACAGAGGAGAGGCCCTTCCGCTGCCCCAACTGCGAGAAGGGATTCAAGCAAAACTCCCATCTCACTGCCCACCGGCGTATCCACACTGGGGAGAGGCCCTACGAGTGTCCCAAGTGCAGGAAGAGCTTCTCCAGGAGCTCTCACTTGACCCAACACCAACGGAGTCACCACTAAGGGAAGCCCTGTGAGTGCCCCGAGTGTGGGTCTGGGCTCTGCTCCAGCTCCATCTCCCATGGGAGGATCGGTGTTGGATGATCCCCAGTGACTCCCATTGGGCAGAGCCCTGGTGATCCTTGGTCCCGGTGATCCCTGTTGCGTGGAGGGAAGGAGTTGAAGAGATTTCTCTCTCTTTTCCTTGTGCTGCTGTGATTTGGTTGGTAATAAATTCCCTCGCTGTGCCCAGGCTGGATCTGTTGTTCCCGTGCCGGTGCTCGGGGCGGGATCTCTCCTGTTCCTTCTCTCAACTCCCGGGCCTGTCCTCGGCCAATCAGAGAATGCGATGAAGAAGATTCAGCCAATCAGAGAGAGCAGCTGTGATGACTCACCGGTTGCCGGGCAGACCCGCAGCACCCAGTGTTCCCCACCTGGGCAGGGTCTGCAGCGGCTGCTGGGACAGGAGCTTTGTGGGCAGAGAAGAGGGGGTAACACTGAGCCAGGGGTCCCCAGGGGGAGCACACAGGCTCTGGAGGAGGGGGCACACGACTCGTTAGGACCCGTTCTCACGTTCTTGCCCAGGTAAAAGCCGAACTCCAGTGCCAGGAAGATGAAGCCCAGCACGGAGCCCCCAATCCCCATCAGCACCTTGGTGTCGATGGTGTCTGGCAACATCTCTGGGGGTTCACAACGGTCAGAACCCCCCAAAACCTGTCACAGATACCAGAAACCCCTCTAAGCACCCTCCCAATTGCCTCAGCCCATGCAGGACCCCTTAAAATCTCCTCCCAGTCACTTTCCAGCACAACCAACCTCATTCCAACCCCTGCTTTTCCATCCCTGATCTTCTTCCATCCCCTTCAGGCTCACTCAAATCCCTCCTAGTTACACCCAGCATCCCCAGACTCCCTCCCAGTGCCCACCAGGACACCCGGAACCCCATCCCACCCTCCCCAACATCCTTCAGACTCCTTCTCAGCCCTTCTAAAACCCCCAGCCTTACTCCCAGGTTAAACCAGGCTATCTCAAACTCTCTCCCAGTTACTCCCAGCACACCTCAATTCCCCTACCAGCCCCCCCAATACCTTCCTCACTCCCCCTACACTGTGGGGTCCGGGCCGTGCCCCAGTGCCGGCTCAGGGGGTGCTCCAGGCTGACGTGCTCCACCTGGAGCTGGAGCTGACCCCGTGCCGGGGGGTGTTTTCAGCAGCACCAGGAGCTGTTAGAAATCCAGTCCCCGTTGGGGACCAGGTCGGTGGCCACCATGTGCCCCAAGAGCTCCTGCTGGCCCTGGACCAGCTCAGCTGGATGTCGGCAGAATAGAAATCCATCACGGAGCAGAGCAGGCAGCTGGGGCCGGGCTGGGAGCTCGAGGGCCATGGTGATATGGATACACGGGGGGACACTGGGAGAGAGTGAGGACACACTGGGATCAGCTGGGGGAACTGGAGAGATGGGGGAGGGCTGGTGTGGCACTGAGAGGGACTGGGATTGAAACTGGAGAGAATGGGGAAACATGGAGAGAGAGTGGAGCGGATTGGGGCAATGGGTGATAGGGTGGTGGTCTGGAATTGGACTGAAAAAGGATTTGGAAAGGACAGGGAATGGACTTGGAATGGAATGACTGTGGACTGAGAGGAATTTGGAGGGACTCTGGTGACACTGGGAGGGACTATGAGGATACTGGCAGGGCCTGGGGAGGCACTAGGAGAGACTGGGATGGACTGGGAGAGACTGGGACGGACTGGAAGAGCCACCATCCCACCACTTCCCGTCCCTCCCGCTCACCCGAGAGCTCCGCGCCCCCAGCCCGGGGGGCTCCCAGTGGCACCAGTAGGGCCCCAGCTGCCCCACACGCCCCATGGCCAGCGCTGGGCAGGGTCTGACACCTCCCCCCTGTTGGAAACCTGGAAACTGAGGGATTTGGGCTTTCTGTGCTGACAGGCACTGACCTCCAGGAAAACACTGCTTTTGACCTGAGGCCGTGAAGAAGCTTTCCAGAATTGAGTGATAGAACGGGGATCACTGGTGTGTAGTTTGAATAGAAGTGTGTAATGTCCCATGGTGGACAATTTAGAGCTTGGGGTTTTAGAATATAGTAATGTATATAAACCAAGATGAATGTTTTAGGGTGGAGTTTTCTTTCTTTTTCACCTTCTTCACGGGTCTAGGTGGTACTTTTGTAATTGGATAGAATATTCCACATTACAGGTCATGGGTGATTGGTTGTTGGGTTAATAGTAAAAAGAATTTATCTGTCTGTTCTTAATTGGACAGATTGGCCCTTAAAAGGCCTTGTAGAGAGAGAGCGAGATACGTCTCCATTTTTAGCCTGTTAGCTAGAAGTGCTGTAGAACTCACTGTAATATAGATTAGAATTAATAAATATCTGAGTCCAAACATGAAATTCCGTCTCTCGAGCATTTAATCCTGACTCTGGAAGAATAAAAGATAAAACGTGATACTCCCCACCCCAAATTCTCCTGGCGGGGGGCGCTGGGAGCGGGGCGCGGGTGGAGTCCAGGTGAGGAGCTCTGGGCGCTCTGGGACTGCCTGAGGAGTCATCAGCGCCGCGCGCTCTGATTGGCTCAATTATTTTGGTGCCTTCTCTGATTGGCTGAGGAGAGGCCCGGGAGTTGACAGGAGGACCAGGAGAGATCCTGCCCCAACTTAGCAGTGGAAGAACATCCAATTAACAAGGCATGCAGATCATTTCCCAGTGGTGCCCACACTCCTGTAGGAACTAAATGCACCGAGGATCTCACGAGGGTCACCAACTCTCTGGCGGCCAAATCCAGCCCTGCGCTCCCTGCGGGTGCGGGCACTCTGGGAAGGGCTCAGCTGCGGGTCAGATGGCCGGAGAGTGGCTTGGTGGTCACCTCGTGTGTGAGGCAGTGATGGGCTGGGGAGATGCGTGGACACTGCACATAATCCCTTCCAAGCTAAAATCATTCCAGGAAGGAGTAACAGCTTCTACCTTCTGACAGAAACCAAGTGTTGCCAACAATTGCTCCAGGTGCTCCTGCCAACAGCCGCCTGCAGAAAGGAGCACACACACCAACGCACGTGGGCTTTGGCTGTCCTCTGGCAGAGAAGTCCCCAGGGGACACAGGTCTCTGTGGCAGGAGCAGGCACCAGCATTGGCAGGCCTTGGGGGCGGCAGGTCTCCTTTGGCAGGGACTCTGCCACACCTGCTGATTTCAGTGCTCCCAGGGCTCAGAGCAGCATTCGTGCCCTGGGCCATACGTCCCGTGTCTGTGTCACACTCCCGTGTGTGTGACAGCCACCCAGCACCGGGTCTTGTCCCAAAGAGGCCCTGGCAGCTGCTGTGGAAGGCCCCGATGCCCTTCCTGCCGCAGCTGCATCGGCAACCATGGGGGCTCCTTCTGCTGCCCTGAGCAGGCAGAGCAGAGGAGCATCTGCTTGTTGTTTGAGCCATTCCTAAAATTCCTGTTGGGCTGTCCTCGAACCTTGAGGGAACGTCTTCCTTGCAAGCTGGGCCACTTTGGGGGGGGTGTGGGTGCCCCCAGGGCACGTGGAGGTGTGTCCTAGGGCTCTTTGTGACACAGTGCACCGTGGTCACCGTGCAATAGGAAAGGGACAGAGCGTACAAGGGTGACCCTTTGTGACACATTGTGACATAGGTGCTGGCGGTGACACGGCCACACCACAGTGCTCGGTGCACTCGTCGAGACAGGACAGAGAGAGCGGTGCTGTGAGGAGCCCCCACACAGCCAGCTTGTTCCTTACTGACCCGGAGCTTTTCCAAAGTGTTTCCTCTGCAGGTGGCCTCGAGGACAAACTGCAGGACACCGTGTCCTGTAGCCTTCCCAAGGCTTCTCTGTTGCAGGTGCCTACAAGGCACAACTGCAGCACTTGCTCATCTGGAGCTTTTCCGAGACATCTCTCCTGCAAGCAGTCCCAACTCCAAACAGTGACATGGAGCAGACGCCACCCAGAGTGCCCAAGCTGGCCTGGGTGAAGGAGGAGGAGGAGGCTGCAGCTCCCTCAGCACAGCAGCCTGAAGAGCTGGAGCAGATCCAGCTGCTGCAGGAGGGTGAGTAGCAGAGCTGGGTCACAGGGCTGGTGCCTGCAGCCAGCTTAGCCCCATCCCATCCCATCCCATCCCATCCCATCCCATCCAACATGCCCATGGATAGGACAGAAGAGGGGCTGAGGCTGAACCCCCAGGCAGCCACACCCCATCCCTGGAGCATCCCAGGGCTGTCCCTGCCTGGGAATGCAGGGCTGGCCTGTGTTCTCCGGCCTCTCCCACAGCCCCTCAGCCCTGGCTGCGCTCGCTCTTTGCCAGGTGCCGCCATGGACCCGACACAAGAGCAGGACCCTGCCCGTGGCCGCTTCCGCAGAACAGCGCAGGTACTGCAGCCATCCCCACCTGGGCTGGGCCTGCTGTCACTGCTCAGCCCAGCACCGTGCTTGGAGCACTCCATGGATTCTCCCTCTCTTCCTGCCCTTCTCCTGCAGATGATCTATGAATTCATCATGTGCATTTGGCGGGAAGAGACCACCGGTGTGGGCACTGGGCTCTTGGCAAACTTTCACCTCTTCACTGCTGAGACCGGGGCAGCCATGCTGGATTTGCTTGTGGAGAAGGGTGTCTCCAATCCAAAGCAAGTAAGCAGCCTGTGGCCAGGGCTTGATCACCCCAGGAACTGTGTGGCACCTCAAGCCAGCTCTGCTGGGTTCCTTCAGTCTTTGAGGCCCAGACCAATAGGGTAGGAAGGGCAGCACTTCTCAAGGGAAGCTGGGGAACCTGCTGCTCGGGCAGGTGTCCAAGTCTCCCCGGGCCTTCTGCAGGTGCCAGCCATGGTGAGGTACATCCACAAGTGGCTCATGGCCAATGAGTCTGCTGGGCACAGGCTGGACAAGGCCCTTCTGGAGCTGACCAGGGAATACCCCTGCGATGTGCTGATGACTCTCTTGCGCTGGGCCCCATGGGGTGACAGGTACGGCAGCCCCACCTGCCTTGAGGGTTTAGGGTTCCCCGGCCCGTTACCCTGTAGAGCCTGTCCCTGGTGACTGCCAGACAGGGGGACAGTTCCAGGAGCCTCTGGCTCCTCCGTTTGCCAGTGCTGCCATGTCAGCCCCTGAGCGTGCTGCCACGCTCCCTCCCTGCCCCTCAAGATGTCTGCACCCCCGTGGGCTGGCTGGGTGCTGCCAGCGAGGGCCGGTGGGCAGAGGCAGGGCTGACGGCCAGCGCGGGCCCCTGCAGCAGCCCAGGCCACAGTGCTGTGGCCCAGACCCCCCTGACACAGAGCTCTGACCCCACAGAGCTGCTACGGCCATGTGGGGAGTGATCATGTCCTCCACTGGGACTGCGGAGCCGGCGCTGCAGATACTCCTCAATGTGCTGAACGCCTGGCCAGTGGACAGTGTGTACACCTCCGATGGGGACAGCACAGGAGTCTTTGCCCTGGCTGTGAGTTCCTGCAACTGACCTTGGCTTGCCCCTAGGCCACCTCTCCAGCAGCTAGCTCTCTGTCCTCCCCCCAGCTGCATCTCTCTGCCTCAGGCACTGGGCTGAAACCTGCCTTAGGGGCAAGGTTCAGGGGCACCAGGCTGGGTGACCCCGCGCGGTGTCTCCCCCGGCCTCTCCCTCGCATGCTCGTGCCCTGCCACACGGATGTCTTGGCACTGAGTGTTGTCTCTGGGTGGTTCATTTTTTGCAGGCAACCGTGACACTGTGGATGGTCTTCAACCTGACCTGGTGCCCACCTATAGTGTTGGAGTATTTTCCCCGTCTCTTTCTGTGTCTGCTCTTCCAAGTTTACATCAGCGCACTGGATACGCCAGAGGAGGTTGATACCTTCTGGAAGGGGTGCCAGGAGCAACTGGGCCTTGCCACCAACCCCCAAAGGTGCTCCATCCCAGTCCTCCCAGTCTCCCTATCCCTTCCAAGGCAGGAGCCAGGGCTGCCAGCATGACCTGGGCTTTGCTCTGCACACAGGTTTGCGGTGCAGACCCTGAAGGTCCTGCTCTGCCGAGTGCAGTGTGAGCGTGTTGTGGTAGCCATGGAAGGCAAGGCTGGCTGGGACACGCTGCTCTGTACTGACACCCACCACTATGCAGTGGGACTCCTGGCCAGGTGAGACCCCCTTCTCCCTGCTGCCCCCGGCACTTGTGCCCAGGGTGCCCCACACAGTTCCCATGGGCATGGGTGAGAGGGCTTTGTCACAAAGAGACAGACGAGCAGACTGGAAAAGGCTGGCAGAGGAGGGTGCCCGGGAACAGCCGCTTCCCAAAGCACCCACGGGGGGCTTGGGAAAAGACCAGAGCTCCGTGGGTCACTCCTGGGAGAGCTTTGCCCACCCGGCTCAGGGGCAATGATGCCTTTTCCCCCCCACCAGGGAGATGCGCTGTGTCTCCACGATCTGTTGTTGCAGCTTCATCTCCTGCCTCTTGGAGCTCCTCAGCCAAGACATTTCAGACTGGCAGCTGCCCGCCATGGCGTTCCTTGTGGAGGTGAACCCCATGGGCAGCACAGCTGAGCTGCCTCCCACCTCTCTGCCCTCTCACAGCCGCAGCTGCCTGGGACGGTGCCCGTGCCCTGTGCTGCTGCCTTGGCTCAGGCCTGTGCAGTTCTGAGCTCCTGCCAGCTGGGCACCCCGGTCACTGCTTTGTGCCTTTCAGGTCCTGGACCTCCTGGACATCAAAGAATGGGGTGACAGCCTCCTGGAGATCATGGCAAGGCGCCTGCAGAGCACGTCCAGGGAGATGCGTCGCCTGGTGCTCAGAGGCCTCGTGCAGCTCAGCAAGGACCCCTCGATGGTGAGAAGACAGCAGCGGCTGAAGCTGTGCTGGCAGCGTGGGGCTGGGGAAAGCAGCCCCTTGGGCTGGGCTGGGCTTTGGGAGCCGTGGCAGCTGCTCCCAGCTCTCCTGCGTTGCTGTTCAGCTGCCCGAGTGCTTCAGGACAGGCCTTCGGCCCCTGGGCTCCACGGCAGCAGCAGCAGCAGCGTGGGCTTGCCCTGCCTTGTCTTCCGTGCAGAACATTAGAATGTACAGCCTGACAGAAAGCCTTGTGGACCTGTTGCGGGATGCAGATGAAGACATCGTTGAGATGACCGTCGCGGTGCTCAGCTTTCTGCTCTCGCACAGACACCTCGCAATACCCAGCCCCATCGCCCTGCGGCTGGCTGGCGCGCTCTGGCCACTGCTGGACAACGTAAGGCTCTGTGCCCCCAGCCACGGCCACTGGGTGCTGCCCCCAAGTGTGGGGCCCCGTGGATTTTTGGGCCTGTGCACAGAGGGGCCTGGAACAGCTGATGTGGAGGGCTTTTGCTTCCTTTCCAACAGGACAACCGCCATGTGCAGCTGCTCTCCATTCGCCTCTTCCAAGAGGTGATGAGGTTGGTAGCGGCCAAGGGTAAAAAGCCCCTCAAGATGCTTGTGAGCAAGAGCCTGCTGCCACTCTTCTTCAACTGCCACGATGAGAACATGCGTGTGGCAGAGGTGAGGACTCCTGGGCGCTGCTGTCCTCCTGGCAGGGGGCTCAGCTGTCTCCCTGCACCCGGGCACCTCATGGGCTCCAGCCTCCTCCTGGCCTTGGCACAGGAAGGCAGGTCCTGTGCCCTGGGCTGCGGTGCCATCTCTGGGTCTTTGCTGCTCTGCAGGCCTCTTGTGAAACGCTGCTTTCAGCACTAAGCTTCCTGAAGAGGAGAGATCTTGAGCACCTGCTGATGGCGGATCAGATGTGGAGGTTTGGCGAGTGCTTGGTAAGAACTCTGCTCCCTTCCCTGGGCTGCCCACGCGGGCTCTTCTCCAGGCTCCTCTGGCCCCAGGGCCGGAGCTGATGGAACCCCGAGCTCCATCAAGCCCGCGGCTTGCCGGGCCCTCTGCCCCGCTCAGGGCTGTGCGGGCAGGGCAGGCCGGGGCCAAGGGACAGAGCCCACGCCAACCCTTCCCTCCGTGCCCTGCCGCTCTCTCCAGCTGGCACAGGACAGGAGCCGAGCGGCCGAGCTGCTGCGCCAGGCGCTGCCGTACCTGCGGAGCCCACAGGAGCCCCTGCGAGAGGCGGCCGTCAGGTTTCTTGGTGAGCCACAAGCCCGGCTCCCTCCCCGCCCCGCCGCAGCTCGGCCCCAGCCCCGCCTGCTGCCCCGGCAGCGCCATCCGGGCCGGGGCTCTGGAGCCCCGCCTGCCCTCGGCGCCGCTGCCGCCCTCTCGCAGCCGTGTCCTTGGGCGTCAGGATGCGGCGAGGGCCGGGCCTGAGCCCTGCAGGGGAAGGCGCTGCTGTGGCCGCAGGGCTGGCAGCGCCGCTGCGGGGCAGCTGTGCGGCTGGGGCCGTGACAGGCTCTGTGTTGGCAGGGATGGCCGGGCGGTTCCTGAGAGAGCAGCAGCGAGAGTTGCAGCTCATGTGCAGGGGTGAGTGAGGCCAGCGGGCTGTCAGCGGGGGCTGGCGCTGGCAGCTGCGTTCCCTGCCCCGGCTGGGAGGGCTCTGCTCCCTGCGCGCACGAGGGGCGGCGTGGGCAGAGCACAGAGACCTTTCAGGGGCCTGCGGGAGGGAGATTCGTGGCCAGCACCTTCCAGCTGATCCTTGCTGTCTCCTGCTTCCTCTAGGCCGTGGCAAGAGCTGCCGTGTGGGATGGATGGGGCAGGAGGGTCTCCCCGGGTCCCTGCAGATGCAGGCTCTGACTGTGGCTCTGTTCCTGTCTCTTCCAGCCCTTCAGGACATGACAGATGACACCAGCCCTGCCATCTCGTGCCTGGCTCTTCAGACTCTGTACATCAACAGAGTTGTACAGAGCATTCCCTCCTCCCGACTCCAGCAAATGAGAGATCGATTACACCGGCTCTGGAAGTCACGGCCTTCCCTGTGTCGCAGGGGCTGGTTGTCTTGCGTGAGCAGTGTGGAGAACTGATCCGGGAGGCTGCGTCTGCTGGGGCCACCTGAGCCTGCAGGGAACATCTCTGCTCTGCAAGCACTTTGTTTCACCCCATTGTAGGATTAGTAAATTCCCGTTGTCATACACAGAGGTCCAGGAGCTGTCTTTTGGTGCCCAGAGTCTTCAGGCCAATGGGGAAGAGGGCACAAAGGGTGCTTGTGCTCGGCAAGTTGGCCAAGCGTGCGGAGTGGAAGGGAAAGTGGCCAAAAGGCCCTTGGCCTTTGGTGGTTCTGTGGAAGCCTTAAGGCTTCTGACAGAGCGGGCAGGCAGAGGCCGGAGCTGCGGCGGGGATCCCTGAGAGACCGGTCCCTGGAGATGGCCAGCACCCCTCTCCCAGCCTGGAAGCGCCATCTGTGTCCTGCCCGTGTGTTGCTGGCTGGATTGCTGAGGGCTCTGAGGTGCCTCTTGATGCGGCTCCTCTGGAGCTCCTTCAGCAGCCAGGCAGGCCTGGGGGAGGCCTGGAGGGCACGGGACAGTGGGAGGCCATGAAGGGCTGCGGTGCTGCCAAGGCCTGCCCGGAGAAGGCAGTGGGAAGGCGTGAGGGGGATGCGTGTGGCGCTGGGTGGCGGGAGGCTGTGATGGGACAGGAGGACTCGTGTGGATGGGTTGGTGGGAATCCCTGAGGAACTGGGTGGCAGAGGCCATAAGCAGCCCCCAGACAGCCACCTTCTTGCTGCCAGACGGCTGCTCTGGCGCTTCCCCGACGCGTCTCTGGTGCCTGTGGCAGAAGGCCTCGAGGCCTGGCCTCAGCAGGACGGTGGGGACAGCCCCGAGGTGGCCAGACTGCTTTGACCAGGGACAAGGAGGGACAAGGAGGCCCTGCTGGAGCATGGCCACTTGCCGCTGCAGGCGAGGAGCAGTGGGAAGTGGCAGCGCTGGCGATCAGCCCGGGTCCCCAGAGCTGCCCAGGCCACTGTGCTGTGTGGCCAAGACTCCCCTGACACTGAGCTCGGGATCCACAGAGCTGCTGCCACCATGGCAAGAACAATGTCTCCTGGAGCTGGCCTGTGGAGCTGCTGCTGTCAACATGGCTCTGGACACCAGAGAAAAATCACCAGAGTGTGCACAGGAACAGCAGCACCCAGAAGGCTTGTACCTCCTCAGGAAGACATCCACACCAGCCAGGATGCCAAAAGAGAGAGAGGCTGGAGAACACAGCCCAACCCTGCATTCCCAGGTAGGGACTGCCCTGGGATGCTCCAGGGATGGGGTGTGGCTGCCTGGGCATTCAGGCCCAGCCCCTCTTCTGTCCTATCCATGGGCATGTTGGATGGGATGGGATGGGATGGGATGGGATGGGACGGGACGGGACGGGACGGGACAGGACAGGACGGGACGGGACAGGACGGGACGGGACGGGACGGGACGGGACGGGATGGGATGGGATGGGATGGGATGGGATGGGATGGGACGGGATGGGATGGGATGGGATCCCTGGGATGGGATGGGATGGGATGGGATGGGATGGGATGGGATGGGATGGGATGGGATGGGATGGGATGGGATGGGATCCCTGGGATGGGATGGGATGGGATGGGATGGGATGGGATCCCTGGGATGGGATGGGATGGGATGGGATGGGATGGGACGGGACGGGACGGGACGGGACGGGACGGGATGGGATGGGATGGGATGGGATGGGATCCCTGGGATGGGATGGGATGGGATGGGATGGGATGGGATGGGATGGGGTGGGATCCCTGGGATGGGATGGGATCGATCGGATGGGATGGGATCCCTGGGATGGGATGGGATCGATGGGATGGGATGGGATGGGATCCCTGGGATGGGATGGAATCCCTGGCATGGGATGGGATGGGTTGGGATGGGATGGGATGGGATCCCTGGGATGGGATGGGATCCCTGGGATGGGATCCCTGGGATGGGGCTAAGCTGGCTGCAGGCCCAGCTCTGCCACTCACCCTCCTGCAGCAGCTGGATCTGCTCCAGCTCTTCAGGCTGCTGTGCTGAGGGAGCTGCAGCCTCCTCCTCCTCCTTCACCCAGGCCAGCTTGGGCACTCTGGGTGGCGTCTGCTCCATGTCACTGTTTGGAGTTGGGACTGCTTGCAGGAGAGATGTCTCGGAAAAGCTCCAGATGAGCAAGTGCTGCAGTTGTGCCTTGTAGGCAGCTGCAACAGAGAAGCCTTGGGAAGGCTACAGGACACGGTGTCCTGCAGTCTGTCCTCGAGGCCACCTGCAGAGGAAACGCTTTGGAAAAGCTCCAGGTCAGTAAGGAACAAGCTGGACTGATGTGGGAGGATCTATGAATTGGGGGGGATGGGTGTGGGGCTCCCAACTTTGGAAGGAAATTGGGGGGTCACCGCTGAACTGGCGGGACATCGTGTGTCGGATAAATCTAAATTTTGGTGTTTGTAGTTGAGAGAACCCCAGCTTTTAGGGAGTAGACACTCTTGAATTGGGATACTGTGGGAGAGAAGACCCCAATTTTTGGGGATCAATGTGGGGAAGGCAGTGGGGGGACCCCAATTTTAAGCGAATGACTGTGGGGGAGCCCCCATTTTACCCTGCCCCCTACTGGGGCGTCACTCTGGGGTTCCCCCTGACCCCCCCCCTTCCCCAGATGATTTTGGGGCTGCGCCAGGCCGGGGGCTTCACCCGCTGTTTGGGGGTCGAGTGCTCGAGTGTGGATGAGGTGCCAGCGGCTGCTGGGGCTGGGGCTGACATTGTCCTGCTGGACAACCTGCCCCCCCAGGTGAGCCCCAAAATCGGAGGGGGGCCAATAGTGGTGGGACCCCAAGCGTGGGCTGGATCCCAAAAATGGGAGTTTGGATTCTAAAAATGGGGATAAACCCCAAAAATGGGGCACAGATCTCCCTAAAAAGGTGGGTAAAGGCATAGGTTTGACCTCTTCCCCCACCAGGTGAGCTTCCAAAATCTGGCAGGGGCCCCCAAGAAAGGGAGGACCCTTCAGGTGTGAGCCTGGACCCCAAAAATGGGGGTCAAGACCCTTTAAAAAGAGAGACAGACCAGTGAAATGGGTTGAACCCAAAAAAGTGGGGGTTAACCACATAGATCTTGGCTCTGTTATCCCCAGCTGAGTCCCCAAAATCGAGGAGAGTGGCAAAAATAGGGTAAGGCTACACCAGTAAAATGGGGATCTGCTGTAAATGTGGGGCAGCCCTAATGATATGAGGGAGAATCCCAATTTCGGGGGAGTCAGAGGGTTGGGTAATCCCAATTTGGGAGGTTTAGGGTGAAGGAACCCTTGACTTGGGGAGTTTAGGTGGGGGGATTGTAATTTAGGGGTCAGTGGGTGGGCAAATGCCTGGATTGGAGGCGTTGAATAGGAGGCCACAATTTTGGGGGGTTCTGGGTGGGGGGACAGCCCAAATTTGGGGTTGTTCTGGAGGTCAGTGGTGGGTGGTGCCCCCAGTTGGGCAGATGTTGGGTGGGAATCTATTTTTAGTGAGTTTTTATTGGGTTTAATCAGGATAACACTTGATTTGGAGGGGTTGGGGGTGGACACCCCAGTTTTGGAGCTCAGTGGGTGGAGTGATCCCTGAATTGGTGGTTTCTTGTGGGGGAGCCCACATTGGGCAGATTTGGGGGGGGGATTCTGCACTATGCAGCATCCAGTATACATCCATATGTCCAGTGTATCCCCAAATTTTGGGGAGGGGGTGCTCCCTGCTAACAGGGTGTCCCCCCCAGGAGCTGCACTCTGCTGCAGTGCAGGTCAAGGCTGCACATCCCGGAGTGACGGTGGAGGCCAGCGGGGGCATCGTTTTGGAGACCCTCCCCCAGGTTTTGGGGCCCCACATCGACATGGTGTCCATGGGGTGTCTGACCCACAGTGGCCCCGCCCTGGACTTTGCGCTGCGGGTGCTGGAACCCTAAAATCCATCCCCCTGACCCTGAAAACCCAGCCTAGGACCCCAAAAATCCATCCTAGGACCCTAAAAACCTACTCTGGAACCCCAAAACCCAATCTGAGATGCCCAAATCCATCCTAGGGAGGGTGAAACTCACTGTGAAACTCCAAAATCCACCCTGGGAATCCTCAAACCCCAATGGCCTTCCACTAAGGGGTCTGTGAAATCTGGTGCTCGGACCCACAAAATCCATCTCGCACCTAATCTATGCACAAAATCTGTCTTGGAACTGCCTAAATCAACCCTGGGACACCCAAAATTCCACCCTGAGGCCCTCCAGAACCCACCCTGGGACCCCAAATCCCCCCTGAGACTCCACAAAGCCCACCCTGAGGATCCCAAATCTCCATCCTGGGCTACTCCCACTCACCTCCCCCCTCTAAGGTAGTCCCAAAATTCCACCCTGAGGTCTCCCCATCCCCCTTTAATCTTTGTACCCCCAAATAAAGCCCTACCTCACCTCCCCCCACTTGTCCCCCCCAGTTTTTCAGGAGTCCAAACTCCAGGCGGGGGGAGGGTCCAGACCCAGTTTGAGGATTCCAGACCCCAGTTTGAGAGGCCCAGGTGCCAGGGTGGAGAGCTGAGACCTCAGTGTGAGGATCCCAGATTACGCTGGAGGGCTGAAGATTCCAGTTTGGGGGTACCAGATCTCAGTTTAAGAATCCCAGACGCAGTTTAAAGAACCCAGATTACAGTTTGAGGGTCCCTGACCCCAGTTTAGGAGTCCAGGACCTGAACCCCCCATCTGAGGGACCCAAACCCCAGTTTAGGTGTATCAGATCTCAGTATGAGAGTCCCAGACCCACCAGCAGCACACCTGGCAGCACTGTAACACTGGGAATTAGGATCAGAGAAGTCCTGCTGTAAATCACAAAATCAGGGTCTAATTCCTGGCCTGATCCCACCCACCCCATCACACCTGTGTGCCCACCTGCCCGCAGGTACCTTTGGGATGTCTTAAAAGAAATTTGAAAAGCAATTATTTAAAACTTTAAAAAACTAACTTTATTTACAAAACTATAGTTGGTTTTCCAGCCATAATCCTTAGGACAAAGTGATCTCCAGGCTCAACGACGCCTGTATGACCCTTCAGACTTAAAGTGCTGCCCCAGTCTGGGGCTGGGGTTGGAGCCAGCCACACCCAGAGCCTTCTCTGAGAAGAACCCTAGGAAGTCAAGGAGTCCTTTCTGCACCTTGTGAATCAGTAGGAGAGTGTCCCTGATCAGTCGAGCCTGAATGTCCCACTCTGGGCACAACAGGCCCCCAGCTCAGCAGTGCCAGCACCACAGAGCTCGCAGGGACTGTCCCGGTGTCCGCTGCTCCTTCGGGCTCCTCAGGATCGAGCTGCTCTGAGCTGCCAGACAACGCATGAGTTCACACCCATCTTTCTGCAAGGCCTGAAGTTCTGTGACCAAAACAGAGCTGAGATGAGTTCCCGTGTTTGTAGAGACCCCCCACTCTCCCAGCCCTCACTCCCCACTCCCCACTGAAATCCAGAGCAGGCAGCTCCTTGCTCTGGTCCTGGAGATGTCACGCGATGGTCCCTGGGCACAGAGCTCTGTCAGCCCCTGCTGTTCCCCAGCACGATCCCAAACAACCAGGGACCACCAGTAGCCTGGATGTGGCACTGGGCAGGGGCTGGGGGGACAGGGGCTGCCCAAAGAGGGACCCCGGGCTGGGGCTCATGAACCTGATGGTGCAGTCTTGCACAAATTCCTGAGGGTCTCTCAGCTACTGCAGGCTCTGATGAAGGTGCTGCTCAGCCCTCCTGCTGTCCTTTTCCATCTGGAGCGACCATAAAGATGTGGGCATTGTCACACATCGTCCAGGTGGCTGGAGCAGCCCCTCCTGGCAGCAGCCCCATTACCAAGAGCCCTCCTCCCTCCCACTGGGTGCAGGAAGGGGAGATGGGACTGGAGGAGAGCCCCTGGGGCTCTGTTCTTGAGCCAGGAACAAGGATGCAGCTCCAGGCTGTGGGGTCTCTTCCCCAGGCCCAGCTGCAGAGCCCATGGCCCAGCACAGTCCCTGGGGCACATCCTCACCCAGCAGTCAGCCATCCTCCAGGTCTGCCCTGTCTTCACCACGTGCTTCAGCTCCTTCCACTTGAGGAGCTCTGCGATAGCAAGGACAGCATTCCTGGAGGCCTGTGGAACAGCAGGAACTGGGAGATGGCTCCAGGGCCTGGGAAAGTTGACCTGGGGTGACTCTGCCTTTAGGGAGCTGCCAAAACATCCGGGAATGGCCCCCAGGTACAGGGATTGAGGCCCAAATCCCTGCTCTCCAACACCTTTGGGGACACACCTGTCCACACCTCGGTGTCCTGGTGCTGAGCCCTGCTGGAGTGGTCAGGGCAGGTGCTGGAAATGCCAACTTGGCTCTGCAGGGACCCTTCCCTGGGCTGTGCTTGGGGAATGCTGCCCAATGCCTGGAGCCCCAGGGGGGGTCAGCCACCCCTCTCCGTGTCAGTGCTCAGCCTTGGCAGCAGTGCCTGGCCCACCCTGGGGGTCTCGTCATTCATGGCGAGGATGAGCAGGGCCAGGACACTGCACGCAGTTCTTCATCCACTTCTTCCCCTTCCCCACCCCGCCCTCAGCAGCCTCGGAAGGAGCGCATGCAGCGCTCCCACACCCAGCTTTCCTCCTGGAGGGAACGAGGAAAGGTGAGCTTCAGGAGGCAGCAGCTCCCTGCCCATAGTGATGTGAAAAACGAGGTTCGCTTTCCTGGTAAATTTTACAAGGTTTAATAAAAAAGTAAACAAATAAGAGACTAAGACAATAAAGCAAAGGGTTAATGTGGCTGAGTGCTGGGCATTCAGCCAAGGGCACACACTCAGAAAACACTTCCTTAAATGCATCAACGTGTTGCATATTCATAGACCTTCATTATTCAAATTCATCAACCCCAACCTGCAAATCAACTTTTTTTGTAGCCATCCTGTCCTACTCCCCATCAATAAATTCCTTCCCTGGAGTTCTGGTTATCTTCATCCAGATAGGATAATCTAATGTCTTGGTTTAATTTGAATTTTTGAATTTCCTGGCCAACGCACCAAATAATGTTATAGTTTTGACTTGCCAATTTAAATATACTCATTTTCTGCTGTGAGACAGAACCAGGAGCAAAAGAGCAAGTCAGGCCTAAAACGTAAAAGAGTATAAAAATCTTTATTAACTACACAAAGAAAGAGAAAAAAAAGCAAATTCAGAATAAGATCTTCAGACAATTCTTTCGCCCTGTTGGGGGTTGAATTGTTCCCTTTTCTTTCTGTGGAATTTTTCCCATTGTTATGCTAAGTACTTGTGGCTACACCTTAGGAGCAATAGTTTTCTCTTGCAGGGGGGTGGGGGGACGCGGGGACACTGGAAAAGGAAAAGGTGGGAGAGGGGTCTGGGGGGGGGGACTCTTGCTCTCTCACTTCGCCCATGGAGAGAGAGGAGGACGACCCGTGCTCCAATCTGGCAACTCCCCTGCCATCCCAGCACTGAGATCCACGCTCCCTGCCTTTGGACATCGCTCTGCTGCTCTCCCACCTCACCCTGCTACCTCCGGACACTCTGCCAAGCACCACGCCCGACACCGTGAGGGGGGAGTCACTTCCCCATCCCTCTCACCCCTGGGCCGCTGCCTCCATCACCCAGCCCTCTTCAACTCTGATTTGAAACTAAAATAATTAGAAGGGAGGTGGTTGCATTCTGCATCTCAGGAAAGGGGTTTTCACCTTTCCTTAGAAAAATACCTGTCTTTCAAACCAAGACAAGGTGACGCTGGCTCGATGCCATGCACCCACCAAAGCCACTCTGACCCTGCCCCTCCAGCTGCAAGGGAATAGAACGTTTAACCAGGAGCTCCAGGATCAGATTAAGACGGGACGAGCAAACAGACCAAACAGTAAAACGGGCGACACAGACACAGCCTGGGCACAGTGAGGGAATTTATTACCAACCAAATCATAGCAACAGAAGGAAAACAGAGAGATATCTCTCCAACCACTTTTCCCCACCCAATGGGGATCACCAGGAACACAGATCACCAGGGCTCTGCCCAACGGGGGTCACTGGGGATCATCCAACACCGATGCTCCCATGGGGGATGGAGCTGGAGCAGAACACAAAGCTCTTCCCACGCCCCGTGCACTCACAGGGCTTCCCTTAGTGGTGTCTCCGTTGGTGTCGGGTCAAGTGAGAGCTCTGTGAGAAGCTCTTCCCACACTCAGGACACTCGTAGGGCCTCTCCCCAGTGTGGATGCGCCGGTGGACAGTGAGGTTGCCATTTTGCTTGAAGCCCTTCCAGCAGTCGGGGCAGCGGAAGGGCCTCTCCTCTGTGTGAATCCGCTCATGTTTGAGGCAATCGGAGCTGGTTTGAAACCTCTTCCCACACTGGGGACACTCGTAGGGCCTCTCTGCAGTGTGGATGCGCTGGTGTTTTTTCAGGTCAGAGCTCCATCCAAAGCTCTTCCCACATTCCAAGCAGGTGTAGGGCCGTTCCCCTGTGTGGACCACCTGGTGCCGGAGCAGGTCAGAGATCTCACTGAAGCCCTTCCCGCATTTCCCACAGTCGAAGGGCTTCTCCCCAGTGTGGACCCTCTGGTGTTGGATCAGCTTGGAGCTCCGACTGAAACCCTTCCCACATTCCCCACATTTGTAGGGCCGTTCCCCAGTGTGGATCCTCTGGTGTTCGATCAGCCTGCACCTGTAGCTGAAACCCTTCCCACATTCCAAGCACTTGTGGGGCTTCTCCCCTCCATGAAGCTTCTCCACCAGCTCTGAGCTCTGCCTTCCCGGCTCAGGGAGGGTCTTTCCTCCTCACAGCTCCCTGGGCTGGGTTTGCAGCCCCTCCTCCTGCAGGATCTCCGTGGCTTTTCTGCCTCCTCCATCCCCACACACCAGGGGAATGAAAATTCCTGGTTTAGAGGGAAATAACAAGAAGAGAGCTCCATAAACTGCGTGTTCCTCCTCGCCCAAGTTCATCTCTGGAAGTCATTGAGCATCTTGTGTCTGTAATAACCTCCCAAACAACAAGATTCCCACCCAAAATCCCCCAGACCTTAAGACACGGATCAAAACCTCCCCAAATATCAAGATTCAGACAAAATCCCCTCCAAATTTGTGCTGGGTTGAAAGCAAAACCAGTGAGAGACTTCAAGTCAGAAATAGAATTTCATAAGAAAAACATAAGAGAAAAAAAAATCCATGCAATAGTACAAAAGAAAACAACTGACAGAATCAGAATACAACCTGACACCCCGCTAGTTAGGGTGGTGGTAGCAGTCCCGATGAAGTGGTCTTGTTGTAGTAGTAATGCTGTAGAAAGGTCTGGTAGCTCTTGTCCTCTGGAAACCAGTGGGTAAAGGCTGCCTTGGTGTTCCAAATCTCAGATTTTATCTAGGTAAGAAAGGCTTGGCTCCTCCTCCTGGCTGGAGCATCTCCCAATGGGATGATGGAATTTTATCAGTCAGGCACTGGGACTCAATGGCCCATTAACAGAAGATATCTTCCTGGAGGAAGGATGGGTTGTGGAAAAGATAAAGAACACTGCCCCACCTGGTTTTAACAGATGGCCCATTAGCAGAGGATATCTCCCACAGAGATAAGGATCACTGCTCCACCTGTTTTTTTCCACCACTCTTTGTTCTTTTGTTTCTTCCTGGGACCTCTGACTGGTTACTTCATGTTTGCTGCTGATTTCTTCTTCCTTTTGAAGATGAAAATGGTAAAAGTGTCTTTGACCTGCCTTGCTGGATATTGTGAAGAGGAACAGTCATCTACTGCAAGTGGAAGTGTCACAGGTGGAGCAGAGTTCTGTGAGTGCTGTATCAAACCAGACCTCGTCAGAGCTGCCAGAACAACTGGTCCATGCTGCCCTTCACTGCTCTGCCTGTTCCCCACTGTTTCATGCCAGAGTAATTTAACTGCTGTTAATTGGGTGTGTGTTTCACTCGAGCCAGTCCAGCAGAACCAGCAGAAAGCAGCCCCAGAATGAATGGGGCTCTGCAGAGGAGCCCCAAACTATTCATCAGCCTGCCCGCAGAACTGGCTCCAACTCTGAACCCTTGTGACCACACTCTGAAGAAGACACACTTCTGATTTTTCTGAGGCACTTATGACTGAGGCACTGCACGTGCTTGTGCAGGTAAGAATCCCAAAGTTCTTTCTGTCAGGAAAATTAATCCACAAACACCAGAGGTTCATGTCCAAACAGGAGACAGAGGAATCCTTTTTGCTTCATTCAAATAAAGGGAGAGGCCATGGGACATTCCCCTGGGATCTCTCCAATTTTTGGAGGACGCAGCCTCCTTTTTATCCTATTTTCCAGGCCGCATTTCCCTCTCTCTTTCCCCATTGGCTGAGGTACTTGAGAGGCACAGAATTCCCGGAATGCCTCATACCTGAAATTCCCCTCTAATGTATAACCCTCCCTTTTAATTTTTAATTATTACAGAATTCATAGTTTTCCCCCGTTGCTTCTTTCATCTTTCAGTATCCAATTTCATTTATCAGCAGCCCTACAGTTTGTTTGTAAAGGCAAATATCTCTTCCCATTCATCAGTCAGTGGAATCCATTCCATTGTTTCTTTTATCTCTCAGTGCTAGCCTTATCTACAGGCTGATCCACAGCTCATTTGTAAAGACAAATTCAACATTCCTCTCAATCAAAATCCAATTTTTACTGAGCACTACATGTGCCTATATACCAATTACAGAAGGCTGTAATATTTTACTGCAATCACATAGACAAACCTTACATAGACAAACTCTCACATAGACAAACTTTACATTTGGACTTAGTAAAATCTTATTTCCCATAACCCAGACTTGATCCAGTCCTCTTGCAGTCAGATCTCTGTTTGCTCTTGCCAGGCATCCTCGTTGTCAGGCTGCATTTGCTGATTATGATACCGAAATAATGAGAAAAAGGACTAATGTAGATATAGTAGTAGTCATGCTAAGGCTTAGAAAACTGCAGTTCTCGGACAGGCCCTGGGAACCAGCCCTGGGAATGAGCTGGGGACTGTGAAAACAATAATTACAGATACTTAAAGAATTTAGTGGCGCATATAAGAACATCTAGAAACTTTCAGGGTAAGGCTAAAGTATAATAATAAATAAAGGGTTCTGGTGATGGGAAAACATGCAAGGGGGAATTAAAGGGGGGTAGCCTATAGTTTTGAATAGACAAACATGCAAAATTTATAACTTTTAGGAATGATATCTACAAGATTTATGTATCTGTATTGTCTTGAAGAATGTGTACCTCTGCACGTGGACTACTTTGTAAAAAGGTATAAAAAACTTGACGAAAAAGGGAACTGTGGGACCCTGACTTTGGACGCTAGTCCGCAGGTTCCCCGGGCCCTGAATAAAGCACCACATAAACTGACACTCTGTTAGTTTGTGTTCTGTTTGGGGCATCGGGCAGCAGTTTTCTGGCGACCCAGATGGGACTCCAGAGGCGGCAGGGGTGGTTCGCGAGCTGATCCACTCCACGCCGGCACCAGGTGATTTCTGGGGAGGACATCAACCCGTGCCCGACCCCGCGCCTGACGGACGACCAGGAGGTAAGCCCGAAGGTGCTTTACTCCTTTTATCGAGGGAAAGGGGGGCCTGCCGATTAAGTCGGAACGGCGTTTCCGCACGGGGGTCACAGACGTCTTTAAGGTTGTGGAAAAAGCCTAGGCGCTGACCGTCAGACGCAGCAGTGACTGCGCAGGTTCAGCACTTGCCACTCGCAGAGACGAGAAAGGCAAGGTTTGTGGAAAGGGTGTGAGTGTAAAGGGTGTGAGTGTTGTGTGTGGTGTGTATTGTGTAAAAAAAAAAAAAAAAAGGAAAAAAAAAGTGTAATGATGCCTTTAAAAACGTTTAAAACTCTAGCAAGTTCCGGGATGGAAATCCCGGACGATTCACCTTTGGGCTGTTTATTACGACACTGGAATGCGGGGAACTTTGGTCAAGAATTAAGTAAAAGGAAATTGATTGATTTCTGTAATCATGTATGGCCTTTATATGAACCCGATGGTATGCACTGGCCTAGGAACGGTACACTGAATCCTGACATTATTACACCTTTGATGCATTTCCTGCAAAGTAATGGAAAATGGGATGAAATACCATACCTAGACCTCTTTTATTATTTGAAAGATAAACCAGAGTGGCAAAAGGAGTGTGGGATCATGGTTTTGAAAACATTAAACCTGAATTGTGAAGGATGTAAGGGGTGGCAGAAAGAGAAGGAATGCTCAGTTATGTTTTCGGAACCCGAAGAGGATGTTTCTTTGCTGATAGCCCCTAGTGCTCCTCCGATGGAAGAACGTGGAGAAAGTATGTTAGAGGCAGAAAGGGAGGATCAAGAAACAAAAATAGGAACCACAGATATACCACGAACCCCCTTATGTGAAAGAACTCGGAGAGGGAGGTGGGAGGTAGAAAGGAAGAAAAAGGGAGGAGGTGCTCATTTAATGGTTCCGCTTCGTGAAGCAGTCGGGCCGCAGGGGGAACGGGTCATAGTGAAAGTTCCCTTTTCTCCGAATGATTTGCTAATTTGGAAACAATCAGCGGGGGCGTATCGGGAGGATCCTGAACGAACTGCACGGGTGGTAAAAATGGTAATTAAGACTCAGAACCCAGATTGGAATGATTTACAAGTTCTGTTAGACACAATAATGGATTCTACTGAAAAGGAAATGGTGTTTAAAGCCATGACAGAGAAAGCACGGGAAATGATTAGGTTGCGGCTTGCGGATGGTACAGTAAATGACTTAGTGCCTAGGGAAGATCCGGAGTGGGATCCCAACTCGACGGGCGGGTCTCGGAGACTTAAAGCTTATCAGGATTTGTTAACAGAAGGAATACGGAATGGAATACCAAAAACTTTGAATTGGTCTAAGTTATATTTGGTCAGACAGGAAAAGAATGAGTCTCCATCAACCTTTTTAGAGCGGCTTAAGGAGACAGCTCGTAGATACACTACTTTAGAAGTTGAGGGAGAATCGGGAAAATTACAGCTAGCATTAATTTTTATGGGGCAGTCCCAGGAAGATATTAGAAAGAAATTACAAAAATTGGAGGGAGAAGATACTCAGAATTTAGATAAACTATTGGAAGTTGTGTGGAAGGTATATAATAACAGGGAAAAAGAAACGGCCAGGAAACAACAGGCTACTATGTTAGCGGTGTTACAGCAAGTGGCTGGAAATAATATGAGAGGAGGGAGTCGTGGACGTGGACGAGGGAGGGGAAGAGGAATAGCAAAGGGGGAAATGCCAATGGGGGCGGGAGGACTCATGGGACAATTGAATATGGGAAGAGGAAGAATGCAGCTGGGGATAGATCAATGTGCTCTATGTAAAAATAGAGGACATTGGAAAAATGAGTGTCCTCTCAACCAAGGAATGGTTTTGGGGGAGGAATTATAGCCAGTGGGGATGGAAATCAGGGACTGATGAATAATACAGGTGCTTTCCCGGGAAATCCACAAGGTGCCGCCCAGGCCTTTATGATGGGGAATTACCGGAATCAGAGCTGACTAGACCAGGATTTAAAGGTAATAATGGAAGTAGATGGGGAACCGTTAGAATTTAGAGTAGATACTGGGGCATCATTCTCAGCTGTCAACACTAAGATAGGACCTTTGAGTGATTCTACTATTCAAGTAGTGGGAGTTACGGGACAAGTTGAGGAACGAACATTTTTGCGGCCATTAGATATAAAATTTGGGGGGAAGGAATTTGACCATCGATTTTTATATATGCCAAATAGCCCAGAATCACTATTTGGGAGGGATTTATTGTCAATGTTAGAAGCAAAGATAATATTTGAAAAAGGTAGAGTAAGATTGGAATTTCCCGAGGAGAATATTGCTAAGCTGTTTGTAGTGAAAGAAGTAGAAGCAGTAGAAATACCACAAGAAATAGAGTAAGCTGTAGTACCATGGGTATGGGAAACAGGAGTACCTGGAAAATCAAAAGCGGCACAACCGGTTGTAATAGAACTAAAAGAAGGAGCCTCCCCAGTAAGGGTAAAACAATATCCTTTGAAATTGGAAGCACGAATAGGAATAGCACCTATGATTGAACAATTTCTTAGCTTAGGAATTTTACAGGAATGTGAGTCAGAATTCAATACTCCGATATTCCCAGTTAGAAAGCCAAATGGTAAGTATAGATTAGTTCAAGATTTAAGAGCAATTAATAATATCACTAAAGATATACACCCAGTAGTAGCTAATCCGTATACATTGTTGACAGCTGTGTCGGAAAAGTTTAAGTGGTTCACAGTGATTGATTTGAAAGATGCATTTTTCTGTATCCCCTTGGCACTTGAAAGTAGGAAATACTTTGCCTTTGAGTGGGAGAACCCAGACACGGGACGCAAGAAGCAGCTCACCTGGACGCGTCTACCACAAGGATTCAAAAACTCACCAACTATTTTTGGAAATCAATTGGCTCGAGAGTTAGAAGAATGGAAGATGACTCAGGTAAAAGAATCACCTTTTTTATATGTTCTCCTACAATATGTTGATGATATCTTTATAGCCTCCGCAGAAAAGGATGTTTGCCTTAGACTCACCATTGAATTACTTAATATGCTGGGACAAGCTGGATACCGAGTATCGAGAGAAAAAGCTCAGCTGGTAAGAACCCAAGTGATTTACTTAGGCTGCGAAATTTCACAAGGGGTGCGAAAGTTAGGAATCAATCGAGTACAAGCAATTTGCACCATACCCACACCACGAAATCCACAAGAGTTAAGATCCTTTTTGGGCATGATAGGGTGGTGCCGCTTGTGGATTCCGGAATTTGGACTGAAAGCAAAACCCTTGTATGAAGCAGCCAAAAGCCCTGTGTTTCAGTGGGGACAAACGCAAGAAAAGGCATTTCAGAGTCTGAAACAAGCTTTAAAGGAAGCCCCAGCACTAGGATTGCCAGATCTCACAAAACCTTTTCAACTATACGTAAATGAAAGACAGAGACTGGCAATAGGGGTTCTCACCCAAAAATTGGGCTCATGGAAGCGCCCGGTGGGGTACTTCTCAAAGCAGCTAGACTCTGTAAGTGCTGGATGGCCCAGTTGTCTTAGGGCTGTGGCAGCAACAGTGCTCCTAATTCGAGAAGCCAGAAAATTGACTTTGGGAAAAAGGATGGAAGTATTTGTTCCCCATATGGTCATTGCAGTTTTGGAACAAAAAGGGGGGCATTGGCTCTCGTCGAATCACATGTTACAATATCAGGCACTCCTCCGAGAACAGGATGACATTGAATTAAAAATAACCAATCATCTTAATCCAGCAGAATTTCTTAGGAGCAGCAGCCAGGAAGAAGGAGGCGAATTGACACATGATTGCATAGAAATCATTGAACAGGTATATGCCAGCCGGAAGGACCTGAAAGATGAGCTTTTGGAAAATCCGGAATGGGAACTGTTTACAGATGGATCCAGCTTTGTGGGAAACGGAATCAGGTATGCGGGATACGCAGTAGTGACTTTGACACAAATAATAGAAGCTCGAGCTTTAACCCCGGGAACTTCAGCCCAGAAAGCCGAGATACAAGCTCTGGTAAGAGCCCTAGAATTGAGTCAGGGGAAAAGAGTAAACATTTGGACTGATTCAAAATATGCCTTTGGAGTAATACATGTACATGGAGCACTGTGGAAAGAAAGAGGACTGTTGAATTCTCAAGGATCAGAAATTAAGCACAAAGAACAAATATTAGCACTATTGGAAGCAGTGCATAAACCTCAGGCAGTAGCAGTGATGCATGTAAAAGGACATCAAAAGGAAGAGGGAAAAGCGTTCCAAGGAAACCAGCTGGCTGACAGAGTTGCCAAACAGGTTGCTCGAGAGGTATGGACACAATTAGCTTTATTGCCAGTGCGAATGAACCCTGCCACTTCTTTTCTTGAGCAGAAACCATGGTATACACATGAAGATGAGAAGCTTGCTCAATTTGTTCAGGCCCAGAAGAACGAAAAAGGATGGTATGTCACAGCTGAAGGTCAGGTTGTATTGCCAACAAAAGTAATGAAAACAATTTTAGAAATCGAACATAACAAGTGCCATTGGGGAGCAGACGCATTGGTACAATTTTTAAAACGTGAGATGATTTCCAATCGGATGTTAACAATGGCAAAACGGATTAACACCAAGTGTCCAGTCTGTATTAAAAATAACCCAGTGACACGAAGGCAGATACAACTAGGAAAGTTACAAGTGGGGCCGCAACCAGGAGACTATTGGCAAATAGATTTCTCAGAGCTACCAAAAGCACAAGGGTACCGTTATTTACTGGTGTATGTGTGTACCTTTTCAGGGTGGCCAGAAGCCTTCCCATGCAGGACTAACCAAGCAAAGGAAGTAATTAAAACTCTACTACGGGAAATCATCCCTAGATTTGGAATCCCATTAGGAATGTCCTCAGATAGAGGACCTCACTTTGTAGCTAGAGCAGTCCAAGAGGTAGCCAGAGTGTTAGGGATAGTTTGGAATTTCCATACGCCCTGGAGACCACAATCTAGTGGCCAAGTGGAACGGATGAATCAGACATTAAAAGGGCAGATTAAGAAAATTTGTCAGGAAGCGAAGATACAGTGGCCTCAGGCACTACCTCTAGCCTTGCTAAGAATCAGGATTAAACCCAGAGAAAGGATAGGAGTAAGTCCATACGAAATTTTGTATGGCAAACCATATCATGCTACAACCTACAAAGGGGACCCTCACTTAGTAGGAGATCAAGTATTGTTGAGTTACATTTTGTCTTTAAATAAAGTCCTTACAGCGCTGCGAGGAGCATTGCAGTGGAACCGGCCTCTGCCCTTGGAGAATCCGGTCCATGACATACAGCCAGGAGATCAAGTATATGTGAAAAACTGGAATACGGAACCCTTGAAAGAAGTATGGGACGGTCCTCACCAGGTGATCATGACTACCTACACGGCAGTGAAAGTCCAAGGGATCGAAAACTGGATTCACTACACTCGAATCAAGAAGGTCCCGTCAAGATGGGAAGTACAGCCTCTGTCAGCAACAAAGCTGGTGTTCAGGGCAAGGCCTTAGTTCTTTTAACATTAGTCTGTATAATGCAGGTGGGAGAAGCGTTTGTTAAAATTACAGTTCCAGAGCCAGATGTAATGGTGCCTGAGGGTGCGGGAGTAAATTTAACCTGTTTGTTTTCTGACAACCAGAGAACTGGATTAAAAGAAGTACATGCAGCCTGGAGACAAATCACCACAGACGAGGTATTTACAGAAGGAATTGTGACACTTTGGGATATGGAACAGCAAAGAGGTAACACCACATTGACAATATCTCATATGCAAGCTGATCAGGTAGGACAATTCTCATGCATTGTGCGGATTAGAGAAAGTTTTGATTATGGGAACATAAATGTAGGTATTCTAAAAGAGAATGGGAGAACATGGCAGGTGACAGAAGCTGGAAAAACACAACAAGAATTGGGACAAGAAAATTTAATAGTGGGATTAGTTAGGGATTTTGGACAAGTACAAAATACTACGTCCATCACTGCATGTTTACCTTTACCTAAAGCTGCGGGAGATCCAATACCATGGGGCATCATTCCCGTTGGGGAAATGCCTCCAGTAACTATAAATGGGACAAAAAGATGTAATAAAGAAGTACGGAATCATACTAAGATGATAGAGGAAACCTATACAGTTCGAGGGAAATGGTCAACACTGGGACAAAAGAGTGAGTGCCTAAAATTACTAAATCCAGTTTTTACAAGAATTGGACGGTTCAAGAATGTAGGATGGTGTACTTATGACATAAGACAAAAAAGACAAAAAACCAGTCACAGAATTTTCTTATGAGATAGTATGTCAAGAAGGGAAGGAAGAATGGGAACATTGGAAAACGATTTGGGGTCCTAGTTTGTTAGAACCTTACAGTTACATAGGACCAGTACATTGGTGTGTCGAATGGTCGGGCCAGAGAGAGCAAGGACATCTAGGAGTGTTAGGAACTGAAACAGTAAGACGGGATCGAGTGACCCTCACACCTAGCTGGAATTGTAGCAAAATCATCACCTGTGATACCCCTGAATCCCAAATTGGTTTAGTGCCAGTACGGATACTATTAAAATGGGGCTGTGAATGTCAAAGGTATAATCATACAATAACGGGTGAAATAAAAGGGGCATGGAAAGACTGTCAGACGACTACCATCAGGAGTCCAGGGCATTCAGTGTGGGTAATGGGGCACGGACAGTGGACTACTCATATGCCTATTAATGGCCCAGTCACACAGATTACTTTAGGAGTTCCTACACTTTGCCCTTTTTGGAAACAGTCTAAATTAACGCAAAAAGAGATGCAGTCACGAACAAAGAGAGAAACAAATGAAGCGGCAGAAGAACTAGGATTGGGAAATGAAGATGAATGGCATGAACCCTCATCAGGAGTTAAATTTGGATGGGTATTGGAGTCCTTGTTTGCACCAATTTCTACATATAGAAACCGGGAGATGCTGTACAAATTAGTAGGACAAACTGAGAGGCTAGCCGCAGTTACAAAGAAAGGATTTAGGGATCTAAACTTACAGTTGCAGGCAACGACAAGAATGACAATTCAAAATAGAATGGCATTAGATTTGCTTTTATTAAAAGAACATGGAGTCTGTGGGTACCTCCAAGGAAAGGTTGACCATTGCTGCGTACATATCCCAAATGTCACAGAAGAAGTAGAAAAAGACATAAGTCAACTAGAACAAATTGAAACAAAAGTGCATGAGGTCCAGGAGGAAGCTGAACATAACTGGGTAGGAGCACTGTTTAGCTCCCTAGGAATCCAAGTCTCTGGTTGGATATCATCAATTGTACAATATGTAATAATGATTGTATTGATTATTGTAGTATGCATGATTATGTATAGATGTCTTTTAGGAATGATTGCCAGAGAAGGAACTCATACTCGACGTGTTATGAGAGCACTGACCCGGAAAGAAGTAATCCTGCCAACTCGAAAAGAAGACTCACCATCCTACTTAGAAACCATAACTTGAAGAATTGAGCATCCTTGCAGAAAATCTGAAGAATGCTCAAAAGGGGGGAGTTGATACCGAAATAATGAGAAAAAGGACTAATGTAGATATAGTAGTAGTCATGCTAAGGCTTAGAAAACTGCAGTTCTCGGACAGGCCCTGGGAACCAGCCCTGGGAATGAGCTGGGGACTGTGGAAACAATAATTAAAGATAATTAAAGAATTTAGTGGAGCATATAAGAACATCTAGAAACTTTCAGGATAAGGCTAAAGTATAATAATAAATAAAGGGTTCTGGTGATGGGAAAACATGCAAGGGGGAATTAAAGGGGGGTAGCCTATAGTTTTGAATAGACAAGCATGCAAAATTTATAACTTTTAGGAATGATATCTACAAGATTTATGTATCTGTATTGTCTTGAAGAATGTGTACCTCTGCACGTGGACTACTTTGTAAAAAGGTATAAAAAACTTGACGAGAAAGGGAACTGTGGGACCCTGACTTTGGACGCTAGTCCGCAGGTTCCCCGGGCCCTGAATAAAGCACCGCATAAACTGACACTCTGTTAGTTTGTGTTCTGTTTGGGGCATCGGGCAGCACTGGGGTGGTGGAGGGCAAATGGGAGGGGGTTGTGGGATCCTGAGAGGAACAGAAGGGGTTTTGGTGGGTCCTGGGGAGGCTAGGAAGAGACTGGGAGGAGCTCTCAGGGGGTCCTGAGCGAGCTAGAAGTGATTGGGAAGGTGCTTGGAGGGGGCTTGGGGTGTCTGTGAGAGGTTTTAGGGGATCCTGACTCCTGCGGGACCCCCAAAGATGCCGCCAGCCGCTGCCGTCAGTAACTTACTGCGGGGATTGGGGGTTCTGTGTTGGGCTTCGTCTTCCTGGTGCTGGGGCTCGGCTTCTACCTGTGCAAGAAGGTGAGGGGGGGTCCCGGGGGGTCCTGTGCCCCCTTCCCCGGAGCGTGTGTGTTCCCCCCAGCCCGGAGTCACCCCCTTTTCTCTGCCCTCAGAGCTCCTGAGCCAGCAGTGGCTGCAGCCCCTCCCCGCTACCTCGGGCCCGGCCGGGACCCCCGCTCCGTCCCCACGCTGATTTAGGAGGGGGGTGGTGCGTCCCCCCCAGCCCTGCTTTCACTCTGCCCACGTCCAGCTTCTCCCAGGGATCCAAAGAAAACTTCCCAGTTCACCCCGGACCCGTTTCTTGGGGGGAGGGACTTGGGGGGACCCCGCGGGGGGATCGTGACTGGGCGGGGAGGGTGGGGCCCAGGTGGGGAACACTGGGTGCTGCGGGTCTGCCCGGCAACCGGTGAGTCATCACAGCTCCTCTCGCTGATTGGCTGAATCTTCTCCATCGCATTCTCTGATTGGCCGAGGAGAGGCCCGGGAGTTGAGAGAAGGAACAGGAGAGATCCCGCCCCGAGCACCGGCACGGGAACAACAGACCCAGCCTGGGCACAGCGAGGGAATTTATTACCAACCAAATCACAGCAGCACAAGGAGAAAGGAGAGAAATCTTTGCATACCTTTCCCCCCACCCAACAGGGATCACCAGGACCACGGATCACCAGGCCTCTGCCCAACGGGGTCACTGAGGATCATCCAAAGCTGATCCTCCTATGGGAGACAGAGCTGGAGCAGAGCACGAAGCTCTTCCCGCACTCCAGGCACTCACAGGGCTTCCCTTAGTGGTGACTCCGTTGGTGTTGGGTCAAGTGAGACCTCCTGGAGAAGCTCTTCCTACACTCAGGACACTCATAGGGCCTCTCCCTGGTGTGGATGTGCTGGTGCCTGATGAGATGGGAATTGTACCTGAAACCCTTCCCGCAGTCGGGGCAGCGGAAGGGCCTCTCCTCTCTGTGAATCCGCTCATGTCTGAGGAGATCAGAGCTGGTCTGAAACCTCTTCCCACACTTGAGACACTCGTAGGGTCTCTCCCCGGTGTGGATGCGCTGGTGTTTTCTCAGGTTGGAGCTGTCGTTGAAGCTCTTCCCACATTCCAAGCAGGTGTAGGGCCGGTCCCTAGTGTGGATCACCTGGTGTCGCATCAGGTCGGAGCTGTAGCTGAATCCCTTCCCACATTCCCTACACTCATAGGGCCGTTTCCCAGTGTGGATCCTCTGGTGTTGCATCAGCTGAGAGCTGTAGCTGAAACCCTTCCCACATTCCGAGCACTTGTGGGGCTTCTCCCCAGTATGGATGTGCTGGTGCTTGATTAGTTGGGAGTTTTGCTTGAAGCCCTTCCCACAGTGGGGGCAGCGGAAGGGCCTCTCCTCTGTGTGAATCCGCTCATGTTTGAGGCAATCGGAGCTGGTTTGAAACCTCTTCCCACACTTGGGGCACTCGTAGGGTCTCTCCCCGCTGTGGATGCGCTGGTGTCTTCTCAGGTTGGAGCTGTCACTGAAGCCCTTCCCACATTCCCCACACTCGTAGGGCTTCTCCCCAGTGTGGATCCTCTGGTGTCGGATCAGGCTGGAGCTGCAGCTGAAACCCTTCCCACATTCCAAGCACCTGTGGGGCTTCTCCCCTCCATGAGGCTTCTCCACCAGCTCTGAGCTCCGCCTGGATCTCCGGCCGCCTTCCCGGCTCAGGGAGGGTCTTTCCTCCTCGCAGCTCTCTGAGCTCGGTTTGCAGCCCCTCCTCCTGCAGGATCTCCGGGGCTTTTCCGCTTTTTCCATCTGCCCACGCCTCGGGAATGAAAAATCCTGGTTTGTGAAAAAACAAGAAGAGAGCTCCATAAACTGGGGGTTCCTCCTTGCCGAAGTTCATCTCTGGATGTCATTGAGCATTTTGTGTCTGTAATAACCTCCCAAACACCAACATTCAGACCCAAAATCCTCCAAACATCAAGACACGGATAAAAAGCTCCCCAAACATCAAGATTCAGACAAAACCCCCTCCAAAATTGTGCTGGTTTGAAAGCAAAACCAGTGAGAGACTCCAAGTCAGAAATAGAATTTAACAGGAAAAAAGAAAAATATAAAATACGTGCAATATACAAAAGCAAACCTCTGACAGAGTCAGAACACTGCCTGACACTCCGCTAGGTAGGGTGGTGGTAGCAGTCAGGACGAAGTGGTCTTGCTGCAGTGGTGATCCTGTAGAAAGGTCTGGTAGCTCTTGTCCTCTGGAAACCAGTGGGTAAGGACTGTCTTGGTGTCCCAAATCTTGATTTTTATCCAGGTAGGAAAGGCTTGGCTCCTCCCCCTGGCTGGAGCATTCCCCAGTGGGATGATGGAATTTTATCAGTCATGCAGGGGGACTCAATGGCCCATTATTAACAGGAGATATCTCCTGGAGGAAGGATGGGTTGTGGAAAAGATAAAGAACACTGCCCCACCCGATTTTTAACAGATGGCCCATTAGCAGATGGCATCTCCCATGGAGATAAGGATCACTGGCCTACTTGGTTTTTGCAGTTCATGAAGACGGTGATAGAACACATTCTTTTGGGCTTATCTTTACATTGTAACTTAGGAGAGCCTGGGGCTAAGTTTCTGAACTTTTAACTAGATTGTAGGGCTTTTAACTCTCTTAAGGCACTTACAGCATATTCTTACTTAAAACTAAAACTTCTACTTCATATCTATGTAACATAATAGTATTCCTACTTACTTAAAACTAAAACTTCTACTTCATGTCTGTGTGGCTTAATATATTTTAATTTCTCTAAAGACTTTAATTCAATCCCTGCATTCTTCTCTCTCTCTGAGGGACTCAGGCTTCTATTTTACATGTCAGGAAAATTAATCCAAAACACCAGAGGTTTATGTCCAAAAAGGAGACAGAGGAGTCCCTTTTGCTTTATTCGAATAAAGGGAGAGGCCATGGGACTTTCCCCTGGGATCTCTCACATTTTTGGAGGACACAGCCTCCTTTTTATCCTATTTTCCTGGCCGCATTTCCCTCTCTCTTTCCCCATTGGCTGAGGTACTTGAGAGGCACAGACTTCCCGGAACGCCTGATACCTGAAATTCCCCTCTAATGTATAACGCTCCCTTTTAATTTTTAATTCTTATAGAATTCATAGTTTTCCCCCCGTTGCTTCTTTCATCTTTCGATATCCAATTTCATTTATCAGCAGCCCTACAGTTTGTTTGTAAAGGCAAATATCTCTTTCCATTCATCAATCAGTGGAATCCATCCCATTGTTTCTTTTATCTCTCAGTGCTAGCCTTATCTACAAGCAGATCCACAGCTCATTTGTAAAGACAAATTCAACATTCCTCTCATACTGGAATTAGAAAGGCATCAGCTCCATGGAGAACAGAATTATTGTTCCTAACCCAAATGAGATTGAGGAAAAAGAATGAAGAGCCGTGCCACTAAAGTACTACTGAAATCTGTAAATTCTATCTTGATAGCAGCCAGAATCTTTGTTTGCCAGAAACACCTCTAAAGTTTTACCAAGGATTAGTCATGAAAATTGTGATGAAAATGGAAAGACCAAAGTAGTCAAAATAATCTAAGTAATTGCTGGAAATGTTCTTGACCAGAGGGAAATCAAGGCAGAGCCATGGTTTGTCAGGACTTGCTTGATCCCAATGAGCCCCGTGGTGCATTTGGAGCTGAGTCCTTGAATCTCAGGGCCTGAGAGGAGATTGCACAAACCTTTCCAGGAGTCCATGGCAGAAGAAAAACCCAAAGTGTCTCAAAGTATTAATGAGTCCCACTGAGGTCCATCCCCAACCCAGGCTCATCATGGACTCCGTGGAGGAAAGAATTGGAGGCCAGGATTGCCCAAAAATATCTCAGAGACTGAGAAAAGAAAGGAAAAAGGAAAGTACCTCAAAAAACTGAAGTTCCTTGAAGTATTAATCAGCTCCACTGAGTGCCAGTACAAAGCTCTCAAGGGACTCCTTAAAACAGATAATTGGAGCCATGGTTGCATAAATTACTAAAAGAGTTGGTGTCAAAAGGGAAACTCCAAGTACCTTAAAAAACTGAGTACCTTGAAGCATTAATGAGCCCCACTGAATATCATTACTGACAAAGGCCCTCAAGGGACTAATTAAAGCAGATAATTGGGGGCCATCACTGCACAAAAGTCTCAGAGACACTGCCAAAAAGAAGAACTTAAATTAACCTTGAGTACCTTGAAGCATTAATCAGCCCCGCTGAGTGTTGTTACTGACAAAGGCTCTCAAGAGACTAATTAAAGCTGATAATTGGAGGCCATGATTGCACAAAGCTTTCAGAGACTCCAAGGCAAAAGCAAAACCTAAAGTCCTCTGAAAAACCTGCAGTCCCTGGGAGCATGAAGGAGCCCCCCAGGGCCATTCCTGACCAAGTCTCCCCAGGGACTCGTCCCAGCACATCCCTGAGGCCACTGGGATGTGGGGGGATGCTGAGGGCAGGACAAGGGGTGCCAGTGGCCAGCCTTGCTGGGGCTGTGCCAGGAGGCCCCAGTGGCTCAGGACAAGGTGTCTCCTCGCAGCCCTTGGTGGCACAGACCCTGCTGTGCCCCAGGGTACCAAGACTTGGCTTATTTTTGTCCCCACCTGTCATCTCTGCCTCCAATTTCCTGCTCCAAATAGAAATAGGAAACACCTTCTCAGTCATGTCCCACAGTGGGACCCATTAAAACTTCAAGAAATTTCCATACATTAATTAAAGTTTCAGTTACTGAAAAGTTTTCGGAACACTCTCTTAGGGAATGATTATGAAGCAAACAGAACCAAAAGCCCCGAGAGATTCATTAAAGTCCTTGTGATGTGTCTGCGCTACTGAGCTGGGCTGGGCTCCTGGCACAGAGGCAGCTCCCAAGGTGAACCAAGAGAAGCTTCAAAAAGACATTTCTGCTGAGGAGCAGCTCCTCTGCCAGCCCAGCAGGGCTGAGGGCACTGCCTGCAGGTGCTGAGGGCACAGGAGCCAGGCACAGACAGGCTCAAGGCAATCAGGACTGGGAAGACATTGAGCTGAGACTGCACTTGGGGAAACATCATCACAGCCCTGGACATGGTGAGTGTGTGGGTGCAGGGTAATGTCCCCTGTGCTCCTGGAGGGATCTCCTGGAGCCAGCACAGCCCACAGCCTGGGGGCTGCAGGGGCTGAAGCTGGGGCTGCAGCCAGGGCTGCCCAGGGCTGTCCTGCAGAGCAGCTCCTGCAGCCCTCAGGGCTCTTGGCCAGCCCAGGCCATGTGCCACCTGCCAGGGACAGCTCTCAGCCTGCCTGGCAGTTCCTCAAGGACTGTGGGGAGAAGTTGGAAGTGGAAGGAGCCACCCCCATCAGGGCAGATTCCTCCTGCTCTGGAGATGGTGCTGCATGGCCAGGGCTGCTCTCAGCTTTCTCCTCAAGACAAGGCAAAGGGGCTGTCAGATGTGTCTGTGTCACTGACACTTCTGCACTGTCCCACAGGGCATCAGCAGATCTGCCTCCCATCTTCCTCACAAAGTGCCTCCTCACCCTCCTGTGCCTACAGACAGCAGCAGCAGCACCTTGGCTTGCAGCATCTCAGTTTGTGTGAGGTGCCCTTAAGGCCCTGCTGGCAGGGAGATGGCCCTGAGCAGTGTCCTGTGCTGGGAGGGGTGTGCAGGGCAGAGCTGAGCCCCCAGAGCTGGGTCGGGCTCTGGCAGCACTGGCATGGACAAGCCTTGGACAGAGAGGAACAGCTCCAAGTAGGAACAACTCCAGGCAGCAGAGCCAGACCAACACTTAGTATGCCTCTCTCTCTCAATCAGAATAAAGCAAAAAAAAGAGGTAAGGGAAAAGTATTTTAAAATTGGAGCCTTCAAAATGGCTACTGTATTTTTCCAGCACATTTGAAGTGTGATCACCTTGAATTAGAGGGAGATATTATAAGCAAAGTGCAGCTGTATAGGACCAGAAGGTCAGACTTCACTGTGTCAACGGTTGCCTTGTTTTCCCTCTGGACTCCTCAGCATTCATACTGAGAAAAATGCTGACGAGGAGGCAGTAACTCAGCATCAGAATCTCAAATTCAAAAATAAAAGTTTTTAGTGAAGTTCCCCCACATGAAGAGAAGTAGTTTTGAGAGGATTCCTAATTTAATTGTACAGGATTGACTCAAGGAAATGTCTCCTAGCTTGTCAATGTGTTCTTTTTACAGCCCACAATGCCCAGAGTGAGGACATGTCCAACAGCAGCTCCATCAGCCACTTCCTCCTGCTGCCATTGGCAGACACGTGGCAGCTGCAGCTCCTGCACTTCTGCCTCTTCCTGGCCATCTCCCTGGCTGCCCTCCTGGCCAACAGCCTCATCATCAGCGCCGTAGCCTGCGGCCACCACCTGCACACCCCCATGTTCTTCTTCCTGCTCAACCTGGCCCTCAGCGACCTGGGCTGCATTTGCACCACTGTCCCCAAAGCCATGCACAATTCCCTCTGGAACACCAGACACATCTCCTATGCTGGATGTGCTGCTCAGCTCTTTTTCTTTGTGTTCTTCATTGGTGCAGAGTATTTTCTCCTGACCATCATGTGCTACGACCGCTACGTGTCCATCTGCAAACCCCTGCACTACGGGACCCTCCTGGGCAGCAGAGCTTGTGCCCACATGGCAGCAGCTGCCTGGGCCAGTGCCTTTCTCTATGCTCTGCTGCACACAGCCAATACATTTTCCCTGCCACTGTGTCATGGCAATGCCCTGAGTCAGTTCTTCTGTGAAATCCCCCAGATCCTCAAACTCTCCTGCTCCAAATCCTACCTCAGGGAACTTGGGCTCCTTGCTGTTAGTGCCTGTTTAGCTTTTGGCTGTTTTGTGTTCATTGTTTTCTCCTATGTGCAGATCTTCAGGGCTGTGCTGAGGATTCCCTCTGAGCAGGGAGAGCAAAAAGCCTTTTCCACCTGCCTCCCTCACCTGGCTGTGGTCTCTCTGTTTGTAAGCACTGCTGTGTTTTCTCACATGAAGCTCACCTCAGTGTCCTCCCCATCCCTGGATCTGGCAGTGTCAGTTCTGTACTCAGTGGTGCCTCCAGCCCTGAACCCTCTCATCTACAGCCTGAGGAACCAGGAGCTCAAGGCTGCAGTGTGGACACTGATGACTGGATGGTTTTGCAAACATTAGATTGTGGGCCAATTTCTTAAAATCACTTGTAATAAAAATAATCTCTAGCACTTCTCCTTGTTTTCATTGTGGAGGTTCTTGGTTATAATTTTTTCATACTGTCTACAAAAATTGTCATTCTTTGTGCCATTTCTCATTTTCTGTCTCTCCCCCTTCCCTGTGGCCCTAGACTGTGTCAATGAGGGGCTGCACTCTCACTGGCTTTAATGAACTAAAGAATCTCTCTCCTAGCAAAGTTTTCTCCAGAGATGCCCCTTTTGTTTCGTTCCCTGGAGCTGCAGCAGCAATGTCTGTGTGCAGAGCTGGGGGCAGATCACTGCTGGCACAGCAGCTGTGCCAAGCAGCAGCAGCACTTGGTGCTGCCAGTGCTGCTCCTGTGCCACTGCCCCACTGCCCTCCTGGCCCTTGTGTTGCTGCAGGACCCTCGTGCTCTCGGGGCCGGGCACAGCCCTGGGGGTGGCAGTGCCGGGGCTGCAGCAGGGACAGGCCATGGGCACTGCTGGGGCAGCGCTGACACCTCAGGGCAGGGCCTGGGGGCTCCAGGCTCCTTGGCCACGCTCTCTCCACAACACTTGGCCAGAACAATGCTGAGCACAGAAAAGCCCCGGGAGCAGCCCCAGGCTGGCCGTGGGCAGGCTGGGGGCAAACAGCATGGCTGGTGCTCTGCACAGTCCCTGCAAGGGGGACACCCTGGCAAGGAGCAGCAGAGCAGGGGCTGATCCATCCCCACTGCGCTGGACACCCCAGGGCAGCATCCCAGAGCGTCCTCATGCACCTGCCAACAACATCCCCCCTCTGCAGCCCTGGCCTCTCCCCCAGCTCACACAGGAGCCGCATCCTTGCAGGCACACACATGGCAGCACTGGCTCAGGAGCCCCTGTTTGCATTGCACACAGCAGGCTCAGCACCCCCATGGTGCTGCTGTGGGGACATGGAGCTGAGTGAGCACAAATGCCATCAGCCACTTGGGCCAGCAAGGGCTGGGGGATGGCAGCAAAACCACTCAGCTTTGTTGTGGCCTCTGAAGTCAGCCAGAAAGTTTGTTCCCATGAGCTGTGAGTTTCCTGTCCCACTGCAGATGTTGTTGCTCACAGCCAGGGCTGCCTGGCAGCCATCCCCAAACTGCCTTGAGCATGTCCTTTCCTTCACCTTTGCTTTCTTTACTCTTTCCTTCACCAGATTTCTTCCTCTTGCTCATCCCTGTCCCCTCCCTTGAAAACAGCCCATCCCTGTTTCCCCTTGCCCTTCTGGCCCTACTCCTTATTTCGGTTTCTCAGCTGGCACCATGGGAACATTTCTTGGGGAGCAGGATCATCCTCCAAGTGCTTCAGGAATTGTCTGCAGGGTCCTGCAGTGCCTCGTGCTGCTCCCTTGCCAGAGGCACCACAGGCCAGGGGCGCACATCTGGGCTGCTGTGTCTGGGTGTGGGGCTCCCTGTTGTGGGCAATGAGGAGGGACTGGAGAGGCTCTGCAGGACTGACAGGATGGGCTTTGGGGCTGTGTGGAGAAGCTGAGGGACCTGGGCTGCTGGACCTTGTGAAGAGGAGGCCCAGGGCTCATCCTGGAACAGCTCCAGGGGTAGTTTCAGAGAATCACAGAATCAGAAAAGCTGGAAAAGTCCTTGGAGATCATCATGTCACACCTGTGCCCTGACACTACCACGACTCCCTGAGCCTCCTCTTCTCCAGGATAAACAACCTCAGCTCCCTCAGCCACTCCTCACAGGACTTGTGTTCCACACCCCTCACCAGCCTTCTTGCCCTTCTCTGGACACGCTCCAGCCCCTCCATGTCCTTCCTAAATTGGGGACCCAGAACTGGACACAGCACTCGAGGTGCTGCCCAAGCAGTGCTGAGCACAGGGGAAGAATCACTGCCCTGCTCCTGCTGGCCACACCATTCCTGATCCAGGCCAGGAGCCATTGGCCTTCTTGGCCACCTGGGCACACTGCTGGCTCATGTCCAGCCTGCTGTCCATCAGTGTCCCCAGGTCCCTTTCTGCCTGGCCCCAGTCCAGTCACTCTGTCCCCTGCCTGGAGCACTGCAGGGGTTGTTGTGGCCAAAGTGCAGGATCCAGCACTTGGTCTTGTTAAACCTCACCTTGTTGGATTTGGGCCCTGGATCCAGCCTGTCCAGGTCCCTCTGCAGAGCCCTCCTACCCTCCAGCACATCCACACTCACACCCAGCTTGGTGCCATCTGCACATTTGCTGATGCTTCACTCAATGCCCTCATCCAGATCATCAGTGCAGATATTGAAATCCACGCTGGCTGGCTCTGATCCCTCAGCCATCCTGTAGGTGCCCTGTGATGGCACTCAAGGTGATCTGTTCCATCACCTCACCAGGCACCCAGGTCAGGCTGACAGGCCTGCAGTTCCCCACATCCTCCTTCCAGCCCTTCTTGGGGATGGGCTCACATTGGCACCTCCAGTCCTCTGGCACCTCCCTGCTGAGCCAGCACTGATGAGAAATGATGGAGAGCAGCTTGGGGAGCTCATCCAGCAGCTCCCTCATCCCCCTAGGATGGATCCCATTTGGTGCCAGAGACACCTGTGAGCATCTGAGTGTCTCAGCAGGTCCCCAGCTGCTTCCTCCTGGATTACAGGGGTCTGTTCTGCTCCCTGTCCCCATCTACCAGCTCAGGAGAACACTTGTCCTGAGGACAGCCTGTCTAATATTTGGAAACTGTGGCAATGAATGGGTTAAGCAGCTCAGTCTTTTTCTCATCTTCAGTTTCTCTATTCCCCACAGCATCCAATGAAGAGCTGAGATTCTCCTTGTCCACCGGTTTGCTAATAACTTCTTTATATAAATATTTTCTATTATTTTTCACAGATTTGGCCAGGCTAAGTCCTAATTGAGTTAGGACTCTCATTTTCTTTCTGCATGACCTAACAACATCCTTAAACACTTCCTGAGTTGCCTGCACCTCTGTCCAAAGGTGATGCACCCTCTTTTCTCCCTGAGTGCCTGGAAAAAGCTCCATACCCAGCCAGGCAAATCATTTTCCTCACTAGCTCACTTCTGTCACACTGGGACATGCTCCTCCTTCTCATTTATGATTTCTTTCTTCAAGTGTCCATCCCTCTTGGAATGCTTTGTTTTTAAGGACTCTTTCCCTTAAAAAGTCAGTTATCCCCAAATCCGTATCCTGAATAGGCTGAATTCTGCTCTCTGTAAGGGCAGTGTAGAAATTTTGCTGATGCCCCTCCTTCTTTCACAGAATATTTAAAAACTCAATAATTTCATGGTCACTGTACCCCAAACAGCCTCTGAGCACCACATCTCCCACCAACCCTTCTCTGTTTGTGAACAGCTGGAGTCAGAGCTTTCCTGGGCAGTGGAGTGTTACCAAAAATTCAGTAAAATAAAAAACTCCCAAACACCAATATAGCATTAAAAAGCAGCATTCTTTATTTGGCTGCATACACAGGGGATACTTTGCAAACTTATTCATTGATTGTCCTGGACTAAACACACATATGATAATCATTTCCCCAAAATCATTAACATATTTCCCCTGCCCTTTACCCATTGGTTCTTCTGTCCTGGGGGTCTCTCTGGTGGTCCCTGGTGGTCGTGGACCCCAATGTTCCAGTTCAGCCTGGCTGAGCTGGCAGGACACTGAGGCTGGGGAACTTCCAGTCCTGCTTCTCACACAACGGGCATTGTGCAGGTTCCAGAGGCCAGTGGTTTTGGAGAACAAGAATTGTGTTAGCTCAGCTGGGGTGGGCAATTTATCATCTGGTAACATGAGGTCACAGAGTGTGCAATGACATCACAGAGTGGGTTATGTGAGGTCATCAAGCATCACAGGCTGTCCTTGTGACATCCTAGAGCTGACTGTGACATCACAGGACAGAGGTGTGACATCACAGGGCAGGCTGTGACATCACAGTAGGGGCTGTGTGACATCCCAGCAGGGCTGTGTGAGGTCACTGGGTTGGTCACTCTGCCCCAGCCCCCCCTCACAGTTTCCCCAGACAAGTCCAATGCTGTTCATGCCCAGCAGGGTCCCCTGTCCCCCAGAATCCCCCTGCTCCACCTGGAGCCACAGCCTCCCCCAAGGATGTTCCACAAATCAACCCCAGAGCCTGACACGGGGACAAGGGGCCAGGGCTGTGTGACCAGGACATCAAGGCCGTGGATCATCCAGGTCACTGGGGCCTGGTTTGGTTTGCCCAGGGCAGGAAAGATGTCTGGCAGCTGGAGCAGGGTGAGGGAAGGGCCTCCAAGGTGGGGCTGGAGCCCTTTGGCTGTGAGGAGAGGCTGAGGGAGCTGGGCTTGTCCAGCCTGGAGCAGGGAAGGCTGAGGGGCTCCTCATGCCAGCCTGGCAGTGCCAGCCAGGAGCTGATGGAGAACACAGAGCCAGGCTCTGCACTGGGGGGGCTGGGGGGGACAAAAGTCAGTGGGTGGAAGGGGAATGAGGGCAGATCAGACAGGACATGTGGAAAACCTTTGTTCCCATGGGCTCAGAGAGGTTCTGAGATGCTGCCCCATCCCTGACCTTTGGGATTTTCCAATCCACACCAAACCAAGCCTTGAACCCCTTGGTCTGACCCAGTTTCTGACAGGTTTGGCTGCAGATTGCTGAGGTCCCTTCCAACCTCAGCTCCTTGATGATCCGGGGACAATGCTGCTCCCAATTTTGGAATGGGCTGGAACTGATCCCTTTGAATCTTCATTTTCTTCTAGCTTTTTAGGGGGTGGTCTAAACAGGTCCATTAGTTCCTATTCTTGTGCTTCTGTTTGATAGACTATATCAGAATGAGTACAGCGTTGGTTTATTGATCACACACTGCAGAATCACTTAGGTTTCCCTCTATTAGCCTCACTGTCCCTTTCAAGGGCCAGTTCCAAGGGATCAGAGGGGGCTCTGATGCTGCAATGTCTCTGCCAATCAGGATGAGTCCTGATGGAGAAAAACATACCTGTGTGTGTCACCTCCTCCCAAGTCTGTTCTCTCTTTAAGAATAACATCAGCTGCAATAAAATCTCATGGTCTAAAGTTCCAGCTGGTGGCCATCTGAGACCTTCTCCCAGCTTATTAAGAGGCCACCATTGCTTGCAAAATTTGATCAAACTTACCTAATTTTCAGTGCTCCCACACCCCACTAACACTTTCCGGTGTGTCAAAGTACGGCCTAAGGGACTAGCCTTAGAAATCTCCTTGCTTTGACTAGTTCCCATTATCTCCTTCTTCTTGTGTTATCCCATTTCCACCCAAATCTCTCTCCACACAGCCTCACAGTCCTTTCACCATCTTCCTCCCACACACACGCCCAAATTGCAGGTTCTAAATGTGATTTTCCACACACAAACTTTAGAATCTTAGGTTCAAAATCAGCTTGGTTAGGATGCCTCGGTTTACACTCAGGGCATAGCCTTTGCTGTCTCTCGATGAAACAATACCAATGCTTTTCACAAGTCCTACACTGGAACAGTAACCACACAGAGTGCCAACCTCTAGAAGCCCCAAAACCTTGTAACACTCGCAAAAGCAAGCTGTTTCTCTTCTCTCTTGAATGACCAGACTCTCTTGTGCAGGCTGTTCCCAGTCCAAAGTTACCAGCCTCCCTGCTGAGGTTCTGCATATTCCTTCCAGATGAACCTGATCGTTTCCTCTTTCTATCCAATAGTTCGCTGGATTCACAAATTCCCAAGAATCCAGTCCAAACTACAGGAGGGAGGGGGATTCCTTCTATTCTTCAAGCCACGATTTAAAATATGCTCAAACCACCACACTAAAACTCTGGCAGTCCACAAATATGACCTCCCCTTAAATTTTCAAGGGTTAAGGACACACAGCTGCAGGAGGGAAATTCTTTTAATTTGTCATGCCAGGTTTACACGTCCTTTCACCCTTTGTAAAACTCTCCCGGCTTAAGCTAAAACCATCTCGAAAGAGCCCGCCTAAACTGCCGAGCTCTGTCAGCTTGGGCTCGAGCTTCAACAGCCACTTCCATCGGCAAACTACAACAGAGCAGCCAACAACACAGCCCGAGTAACAACACAGCAAACACAGGGCAGAATTACCGGTTTGTCGCAATTAGAACTTTTGTCACAAGATGGCAATATTAAAATACACAATTTCAAATCTAAAAATACACAATGACAGCGGTGGCAGGGACCGGTTAAACCCGAGCACCGAGTGTTAGAGGGAATACCGTCCCCAAAACCAGGAATCCCCACACACAACCCGATTCCCAAAGTCAAAATCGCTGCGGGGAAGGGTATCTCTTTATCAAGGGACAAAGTACTCACCTCTTTTCAACACAGCACACAGCATGCGGCAATTTTAAATGTTCACCCCAATCGCTTCACCATTCTCTGACAAAAACACTGATCTGAGCTCTGCTTTCGTGTCGTGCCAAAGGTTCATCTCACCAGTCACACACACAGCCTTTGGCTGGCCACTGCACCCTCCTGAAGCTTGCAAGCAAAACTGCACAGCTTGAACTGAGCACAGAAGGTCTTCTGTGACTTATCAAGTGTCTTTTAGCCCTGTGTATGCCTTACAGGCTACCCCACATAATTTTAAACACACTGTTTTGTCTGCAGTCCAGCAACAGGTCTTGTCTGTCCCTGTGATGAGCAGCTGGGGAGCAGAGATCCCTCCAGGAAGGTCCCGGCAGCACCAGAGACATCCACAGCCCGGGCTGTTCTCACACACAAACAGAGGAGTCCTGCCATGGTCAACAAACTGATGCAGAAACAAAAACTCTCTAACCAGTTAAAGAGTGATATGGTTATTACAACACTGGGCACAGCTGGGAGAAATCTCCCACAGGGATGTGTGAAATGCACAGGGCTCTTACCTCTTTTATCAACAAAAGTCTGTCATATTCATATAATTACCCAACATGCCTATACATATGCATTACCTAACCCAGCCTAGCCCCATTTTGTATTAAAATGAGCTCAAAGTCCTTTTCTGCTTGTGCAGTTCTTTCCTTCAAATGGGTCGGTGGGTGTTTGAAATGGGTCAGTGGTCTCCTAATGATGAAGTCAGGGAGTCTTCCTTGCTTTCAACTTTTCACCTTTGTCTTGTTGGCAGGCTCTCTGGCCCCTTGGCCATAATTCAAGCTCCCAGCATGGCTCTGGCTGGTTTTGGGGGCCAGATGCAGTTATGGTTCCTTCACTTTAACAATATCCCAATTGCATGTCTTGACACAACAAAGCCAAGCAAGTGATTTATTGTCTTAGCTGTACTGACTCAGCAACTTTCTACATTGTTTCTATTCTAATCATTTTTCGTATATCTTCTATCCCTCAGCTAAGCTCTTAAACCTTTGATTTTTGTTTCACCTTCACCCACCAAATGATTTGTAAAGACATGAGCACACATCTTTCCTCTCACATTGATGGTTCCTGTGCTGGTGACAGTCTGTTAAACCCAGCCTTCAGCCTGAGCTCTCTGCTGTTGCAGTTCCATGCACAGAGGTTGTTGTCTCTCAGCCCTTCCATGGGCAGGCCGGTGTTCAGCCATCTCCAGGACAGCAGGGCCCCAGCCCACATCACTGTGCCCTGGGAAGACAAAAACCATCACTCCAAATGTCCCCTTCTCCTTCTTCCCAGGCATTTGGCTCTGCCAGTGAGGTTTGCTGCTGGGTGATACAGGAAAAAGGAGACCCCTGTGACACTGTGGGGCACATGGAACCAAACATCCATTGTAACACCACAGAACCTCACAGAACCAAGAGTCCATGGTGACACAACAAGGCCTCATAGAACCAAAGAGTCCAAAGGTCTAAAACAGTTCTTGCATGGTTCTGCCTTGGGGAAGGGGAACTTCAATGGCAGCAGCTTGGGCTGGGACACACTAATCAAAGGTGTCTGTTTTCAGTGAGGAACTTCAGGAGCTTTAGACTGAAAAAAATAAAAAAGGAAAACCATCTCTTTTCCTGAGTGTACCCAGTTCTCCAAGCAAAGCAGGTCCCAGGTGAATGAGGACAGACAGGATGGGGTTGGGGAATGTGGAGCAAGATTGTGCACACTGACTCAGACCTCAAGGCACAGCTTCTCTGAGCAGGCCAGACCTACTGAGGAGAGACCCTGCATCAATATCAATCACAGAATGCTGCAGTCAGCTGTGCTCTAAAGAGAATAGCAATGAAATACATGCTTCAAAATAGGAATGTGTATTTCATAGAATCTATTGGAAATATTTTTCCATAACTGGATTTGAAAATCTTCCAAATGAATGGCACCAGAAGAGAGGGAAATCAAGGCAGAGCCATGGTTTGTCAGGACTTGCTTGATCCCAATCAGCCCCGTGGTGCATTTGGTGCTGAGCCCTTGAACCTCAGGGCCTGAGAGGAGATTGCACAAACCTTTCCAGGAGTCCAAGTCAGAAGAAAAACCCAAAGTGTCTCAAAGCATTAATGGGTCCCACTGAGATCCATCCCCAACGCAGGCTCCTCATGGACTCCTTGGAGGAATAAATGGGAGGCCAAGACTGCCCAAAAATCTCTCAGACGAGAAAGGAGGAAGGAAAGTACCTTAAAAAACTGAAGTACCTTGAATCATTAATGAGCCTTACTGAGTGCTGTTACTGACAAAGTCTCTCAAGAGACTAATTAAAGCAGATAATTGGAGACTATGATTGCACAAAGCTCTCAGGGACTCCAAGGCAAAAGCAAAACCCAAAGTCCTCTGAAAAACCTGCAGTTCCTGGGAGCATGAAGGAGCCCCCAGGGCCATTCCTGACCAAGGCTCCCCAGGGACTCGACCCAGCACATCCCTGAGGCCACTGGGATGTGGGGGGATGCTGAGGGCAGGACAAGGGGTGACAGTGGCCAGCCTTGCTGGGGCTGTGCCAGGAGGCCCCAGTGGCTCAGGACAAGGTGTCTCCTCCCAGCCCTTGGTGGCACAGACCCTGCTGTGCTCCAGGGCACCAAGACTTGGCTTCACTTTGTCCCCACCTGTCATCACTGCCTCCAATTTCCTGCTCTGACTGGAACCTGGGGACACTTTCTCAGTTGTGTCCCTCAGTGGGACCCATTAAAACTTTAGGAAACTTTGGAGTTTGATTGTGACATGGAGTTCTTGAGATGTTTTTCAGCTCCCACTCAGGGACTGATGCTAAGAGACTCAGCTTCAATCCCTGAGAGGGTCATTAAAGTCATCGTGCTGTATCTGTGCTGATGAGATGGGCTGGGCTCCTGGCACAGAAGGCAATCCTGGCAACCAAGAAGAGCTTCAAAAACACTTTCTCTTGATGAGCAGCTCTTCTCCCAGCCCAGCAGGGCTGGGGCACTGCCTGCAGCCACCCCGGGCACAGCACAGAGGCACAGAGAGCTTCAATCAGTCAGGGCTGGGAAGATGCTCAGAAGTGACTGGGGCAGAATCACTCCCAGCCCTTGACACAGGAAGCCTCTGGCTGCAGGACAATGCAGCTGCAGCTCCTGCAGTGATCTCCTAAAGCTGCAACATCCCAATGCCTGCAGACTGTGTGAGTACATTCTCTGATGATCTCTTGTGTAGAGCAGCCAGGGGTGCCCAGGGCTGTGGTGCAGAGCAGGGTCCTGCAGCTCAGGGCGCTGTGCTGGGGCAGGGACTCTGCTGCCTGCCAGGGACAGCTCTCAGCCAGCCCTGGGAGCTGCCACAGCTCTGGGGGACAAGGTCTGGGTGGAAGGAGACAGCTGGTGAGGCTTGGAAGTGTTCTCCTTGTGTGGTGAGGATGCTGCATAGTTCAGAACTGCTCCCAGCATAACATTTAACTCCAGAATATTTCTAGGTAGATTACACAGGGAGCACAGTGAGGCAGGGCCTGCATAAAAAGGAAATCCTGATTTTATTATCTACTGCTCTGAGTTGCGTAGATGGGAAATGGCATATAGATATTAATCTCTAAGTTCAGTTTGGAAAAAAATTTTTTTTTATTATTTTAGTAAAGCAGGCACTGACAGAAATTAGCCCAGGGTCCCATACAGGAAGCATCAGTGTCACTTTTCCAGCCTCCTCAGGATAGCTATGACATTGCCATCAGAGCCTGCAGAGACAGAGCTGACTCTGGGCAGTGCCCTGTGCTGGGAGGGCTGTGCAGAGCAGAGCTGAGCCCCCAGGGCTGGGCTGGGCTCTGGCAGCACTGGCAGGGCCCAGCCCTGGGCACAGGAAAGCAGCTGCTGGCAGGGACAGCTCCAGGCAGCAGAGCCCTGGGCAGGCAGTGGGGGGAAAGTGCCACCAAGCTGGGCTGGGAGATTTAAAATCCTCTCCAAACTGAACTATTCCATGATTACTTTTCTTACAGATCCCCATGCCAAGACACAGCAAATGTCCAACAGCAGCTCCATCAGCCACTTCCTCCTGCTGCCATTGGCAGACACGCGGCAGCTGCAGCTCCTGCACTTCTGCCTCTTCCTGGCCATCTCCCTGGCTGCCCTCCTGGCCAACGGCCTCATCATCAGCGCCGTAGCCTGCGGCCACCACCTGCACACCCCCATGTTCTTCTTCCTGCTCAACCTGGCCCTCACTGACCTGGGCTGCATCTGCACCACTGTCCCCAAAGCCATGCACAATTCCCTCTGGAACACCAGACACATCTCCTACTCAGGATGTGCCGCTCAGGTCTTTTTCTTTGTGTTCTTCCTTGGATCAGAGCTTGCCCTCCTGACCATCATGTGCTACGACCGCTACGTGTCCATCTGCAAACCCCTGCACTACGGGACCCTCCTGGGCAGCAGAGCTTGTGCCCACATGGCAGCAGCTGCCTGGGCCAGTGGCTTTCTCTATGCTCTGCTACACACGGCCAATACATTTTCCCTGCCCCTGTGCTATGGCAATGCCCTGGGCCACTTCTTCTGTGAAATCCCCCAGATCCTCAAACTCTCCTGCTCACACTCCTACATCAGGGAACTTGGGCTCCTTGCTGTTAGTGTTTGTTTAGGTTCTGGTTGTTTAGTGTTCATTGTTTGTTCCTATGTGCACATCTTGAGGGCTGTGCTAAGGATCCCCTCTGAGCAGGGATGGCACAAAGCCTTTTCCACCTGCCTCCCTCACCTGGCTGTGGTCTCCCTGTTTGTTACCACTGGGTTTTTTGCCTACTTGAAGCCCCCCTCCATCTCTTCCCCATCCATGGATCTGGCGCTATCAGTTCTGTACTCAGTGGTGCCTCCAGCCCTGAACCCTCTCATCTACAGCCTGAGGAACCAGGAGCTCAGGGCTGCAGTGTGGACATTGATGACTGGATGGTTTAAGAAACATTAAACTGCGAGCCAATTTCTGCAATTCACTTGTAATAAAAGTCAACTTTGATCCTTCTTGTTAGTTTGGTTGTTAGTCTGTTCTTTTCTTTCCTTTCTTTTAGTCTTTTACTATTGTCTGGAAAGAAATGCCATTGCCTGTGCCATTTCTCATTTTGTTTTCTTCCACCACTATTGCGAACAGAGACTGTGTCAATTAGGGGCTGCATTATTCGTGGCTTTAAACAAACTGAAGGATCTACCTGCAAAGTTTTCTCCAGAGATGCCCCTTTTGTTCCCTTCTCTGGAGCTGCAGCAGCAATGTCTGTGTGCAGAGCTGGGGCAGATCAGTGCTGGCACAGCAGCTGTGCCCAGCAGCAGCAGCACTTGGTGTTGCCAGTGCTGCTCCCGTGCCTCTGCCCCACTGCCCTCCTGGCCCTCGTGTTGCTGCAGGGCCTGAGTGCTCTGGGGGCCGGGCACAGCCCTGGGGGTGGCAGTGCCGGGGCTGCAGCAGGGACAGGCCATGGGCACTGCTGGGGCAGCGCTGACGCCTCAGGGCAGGGCCTGGGGGCTCCAGGCTCCTTGGCCAGGCTCTCTCCACAACACTTGGCCAGGACAATGCTGAGCACAGAAAAGCCCCGGGAGCAGCCCCAGGCTGGCCGTGGGCAGGCTGGGGGCAAACAGCATGGCTGGTGCTCTGCAAGGTCCCTGCAAGGGGGACACCCTGGCAAGGAGCAGCAGAGCAGGGGCTGATCCATCCCCACTGCGCTGGACACCCCAGGGCAGCGTCCCAGAGCATCCTCATGCACCTGCCAACAACATCCCCCCTCTGCAGCCCTGGCCTCTCCCCCAGCTCACACAGGAGCCGCATCCTTGCAGGCACACACACGGCAGCACTGGCTCAGGAGCCCCTGTTTGCATTGCACACAGCAGGCTCAGCACCCCCATGGTGCTGCTGTGGGGAGATGGAGCTGAGTGAGCACAAATGCCATCAGCCCCTGGGGCCAGCAAGGCCTGGGGGACGGCAGGGAAACGACTCAGCTTTATTGTGGCCTCTGAAGTCAGCCAGAAAGTTTGTTCCCATGAGCTGTGAGTTTCCTGTCCCACTGCAGATGTTGTTGCTCAGAGCCAGGGCTGCCTGGCAGCCACC